>NC_073693.1:77883745-77908745 GCF_029784155.1 Uranotaenia lowii | reverse complement strand
TTGCAGATCGAATTGGCTTATTTGTAAGCTTATAAATTGTACTTAATTTGAAAGGCTTACTTAAAAAAAATTATCAAAGATGATTTTTACCAGAACGTAAACCAAAATTGAAACATTAGTTATTTAATGAGTATTAAGTTGTTTTAACATATTTAAATTATACGATTTTAAGATTTTTACTTTAAAAAACCATTTCATAAGTAAGTGCAGCTCATAAGCTTTCAAATAAGATATTAATATTTTTGGCTGAACAAATTTGCACAAATTTCTACAATTCCTGGCAACATCTGGCCTTTTTATCTCGAATTTTTCAACATTAAATCCAGACAAATCTAAGCAGAATTCAATGATAATTAGAAAAAAAAATCTTAAATGAAGGCACTAAAACCACCTAAAATTTCCGTTTTTTATCGAGACACGTCAGCAGCATTCAAATCTCTTTAAAAAAAACTATTCGTATAAAACAAGCAAAGAAAAATTGAGCTTAGTTGAGACTTTAGTTTGCTTCATATGTCCCTTTACTCTGAAAATCAGAGCACGTCCGAATAAATCGGGGGAATCAGGAATGTATAACCAACAATAAATAATACATCACTTTCTCTGATGTATTGAATAAAGAATATATGTCAGAAATTTCTAGCATTATGATCTGATAAGGCAGTATTTTCTACTCATTTAAAAAAAATTAACGGCTTTTACAGGGGATAGAATAACTTTTCCTAAGATTTGTCCAAAGTTTAAAAAAATACAGGAATCAGTTTTTGAAATAAAATTACTGTGATTTTTAAAGTGAAGAAAGTTACGAAAAATATTTAAAATCCTTTTAAATTGTATGTTTTTTTGGGCTAAGTTTGGAATATAATCAAAGGAATCTGACAATCTGGAATGGCCACTTAATAAGCATAAGTATGAGAATGAATAATGCAAAATGAAAGTTAATTTTTCGATCATTATTGAAATTTGCGTTGATTTATACATTCTACACCTTTTTGAGTAATTCTAGTTGACTAAATCGGTAGAGCTGAATTTCGTTATTGAATTTTGATTTCAATTCATATCTGAAGTTTGACTCTGAAACTTCATGCTTTTGATTCTGATGTACTTTTTTGTACACATCTCTATTAAAGGAGCCCTGAATTCAAGATATCATTAAATAAATGACCATTCTCAAATTTTTATTAACATAAAACGCTTCATAGTTGAATTGCGAATTTCACTGAGCGACACTTTAATCATGAATTTTTCTATACTTTCGATCTCATCTTATTCTAGGTTTTTGAATCTGTTTCCTGAAAATCAAATTTCTATTCTGAATCAATGTTTTTGATGATTACTTTTGTCACATTTAGACAAACTTCTGACAAAGACTTCTTTTTTAAATAAATAAATAAAAAGTAATCAGCATTACATTTGAAAAACTTCATTACGATTTTTTTGGTGTTTTAAAGAAATAGAAGTGAAATAAATATTTGGATTTGGATTATAAATTTTGCAATTCATGTTTTCCTCTGAGTGTAGTTTTGATTCTCAATTTTGTATTTTAATTTCTTTTATAATATGACAGAACAATTGTAATTTGATACGTTGAATTGTGGGTCCGAAAAAAAATCCGATTTTAGGTTTTGAACTTTATTGTTGAACTGTTGGTATCTCCATGAAATTAGAGTTAAATTTTGTTGCTTTTTTTCTTTTATTTTTTTTCTGAAATCTTTATATTACATCCCAAAAGCCAAGAGGAAAATATTTTTTCTGCTTTCGATGAAGCTCATATCAAGTGATGGATAGTTATATAAATAAAGTTTTAGTATATATCTGTAAATTTCTCTAATCAAAAGATTTTTGGGTATTGATAGAGTAATTAAATAAATTGTGAATTCAATTTTGTATTTAACAGCTCCAAGCATCTTAATCATTTTTGATTAGTTGTTTCATTCTTCCGCAATGTTTGGACGTGATGGGTTAAAAATTAATGTTTGAAGATATCAGACATAATAGTTATTTGAAGGCAATATAACGAAATCTTTACAGTTTTTTTATATGTTTAAATATTGTGTTCTCTGGGACAGCATATACAAAAAAATGGATTCCTGGAAATTGGATCTTTCCTAAGACATCTAAAAATTAAGATTTCCCATATTTCCCTCCCATACTCACCCAAACTGATGAAGATAATCGATGAACTCTTTCCGGGTGGCGACGAACCCGGGATAGATGCAGGTTACGAAGATGTCTTTCTCGTAGCCGTTCATGTAAAACTCTTCATTCAGAGCTTCCATGAGGCCGCGTACCCCAAATTTGGTGGCACTGTAGCAAACCGTCCGGCCAAAAGCAGCAATACCTTAAATCAAAAGGAAAAAACCCAAGCAAAGGAAACATTCTTAAACGGTAGCGGGGTGGCGTCATTTCGCGATGAATAAACTTTTTTTTAAGCAACAACACGGGCTTTTCCATGCGTGCTGCTGAGTGCGCTTTTTGAACCTACCGAAGGTAGACGAAACCGATACGATATGGCCGCGTCGACGTTCCATCATGCCGTCTTTAAAAGCACGGATAGCCTGAAAAAAAAATTAAGCAAAGTTTTGATACCAAATTAATATGAGGTCGACCGGTAGCTGATTCTTGGCTCGAGCGAATGAGATGTAATTGAAGCGTTTGCTTTTTTGGTATCAAAAATGAAATACTGATTGGGTTGGTGAGTGCATTTTTTGCAACTTCTGTTAATAAGAGCGTGAATAGTGCAACTGCATTGTGATTCATTCATGAGAAAGAAGCATGAGTCGAAACTGCGGGTAAAATATTTATAACGGCACTTATGAAAATGTAACCTACTACCAAGCAAATTGAGAGTAATTGGAGATATATGTTCATAGTCTTAGAACGCTGTAGAAATTTAAATCAAAAAGAAGTACCAACGTTGCATTGAATCTATCATTCAGATCATCAGAGTATTTTTCAAATTCATAACTTGTCCAATCCGTATAATATTATAAAATAAGTAGGACTTTACTCAATCTGTAAATAAAAGTATCGTAAGGGTTAAAAAGTTAACACGACAACACAACACAGAATATAATGCAATATTTTTTTTAAAGATTTCTCCTTTAATTTTTAAGATTTTTCCTTTCCATGGTGGGTATCCATGTTTTGCCATGCACAGTAGACTGAGTCGACTTGGGGTAATTTTTGAATTTCTCAATCCCTGGGGTCTAAAAAGTTTTGTTTCGGTTTAAAACTCATCCATGTTTTTGCAGAATTTTAAGTAATGTTTACATGAGTAAATTTAAACTTTTAAGTTTGTTTGAAAAAATATGAATATTTTGTACTGAAAAATTAAAATCATTTTTGTTTCTACAGTAGAACTGAGCCTGAACAACTTTTCATGCAATGCTCTACGAGGCACAAGCAGTGATATCAATGGAATTTATTTTTAATCAATGCCATCAATTACCCTGTTAAACAGCTAATAACTTTTTGAGTAATAACATACAAAGTCAAGGTCTTCGACAAAGTTGTTAGGAAAAATTACCTTTGGATAATTTATACATAAGCACAAAAACCATAAGTAGGCTCGGTTCTACAGAAGAACAAAAAATTATTTTGATTTTTCAGTACAAAACATTAAATTTTTCCATACAAACCTAAAAGTTCAAATTTACACATGTGAACATAACTTAAAAATCCTGAAAAAAATCATGGATGAGTTTTAAATCAAAACGAAGCTTTTTAGATTCCAGGGATTGAGAAAATAAAAAAAAAAAAACCCAAATCGACTCAGTCTACTGTGCATGGTAAAACATGGCTTACAGCCTCACCAAAAAACAGGAAAAATCATAAAAATTCATGGGGAAATTCTTAAAAAAAAACATTATAATTTTCGTGTTAACTTCTTAACCCTTACAATACTTTTATTTACAGATTAAGTAAAGTACTTATTTTATAATATTCTACGAATTGAACATCTAAGCTTTTTTAACTCTGATAACCTTAATGGTAGATTTAATGCATTGTAGGGGCACTGGGTATAAAATGTGCAGTCGAGACAAGATGCGCCATCATCAGTATTTCACTAAACAAACATTGTTCAACATTTCTGAAAATGCCAGTTTGTCCTATTTGCACTTTTATAAAAATTTGTGGGCCTTCTAAGTTTTCTATATTGCGTAAATTTGACGAAAAACGAAAACAAACTTTTTTGGTAACTTTTCTTTAAAATTCTCAAATTTATTATAGATTTAATTAACAAGAACGTCAGTATATCTGCCAGCACTGCGCGAAGCAATACATTTTTCCATCTGTGAAGTAGAAAAGAAGTGTTTTTACCTGGCAAACACTTTCGGATGCCCTTGAATTAATAAACATTTCTTAACCGTTAAACGGCTCGTTTGGATATACACATATCCGCACTTTGCCCCAAACGAAATTAAAATCATACTTTAGAAAGCCTTTCAAAATTTAACTATTAAGACGTATATAATTGGTATAAGTGTTTCTGTTTGTAAATTTCTGGTGAAGAACAGTCCCCTTTTCAAAACTATTGCCTAATTTACTGGATTGTAATCTTCATTCACGAGTAATGAAAGATTTTTCTTAACGTGGGCGTCTTACCCCCAGTTCCCTTAGGTCTAATGCACAGTTTAAATAACCTGCTCCCAGGCAGATTTTAAACAAACATCTAGCGATTTTTTAAGCAAAATTTTAAATGATGAGATCATTTAAAAACCATTTTTGATGGATATATTGTGTGGAAAACGGTATAGAGCTTCACCATTCATTTAATTTTAAATCTTTAAAATAAATAAATTAATTGTTGATGATTTTCATTTGATTTTTTTTTTGAAAATCTATATGGTTTTCACTTTTTGACTATTGACATTAATGATATCGTACACTTAAGGGTTATTAAGTGAAAACCTTATTAAAAGTACCAGCAAATAATTTTAGATCATCTAGCAAATCTTGTTTATAAATAAGTATAAGTTATTCTTGATTTTAACTTTTTGTTTAAGAAGTAATACATTTACAACTGATGTTTAAAAAAAAAGTCAATCTGAAAATTCCAAATACGCAATATTCATAACAAATAATAATTTTTGTATTTAAGGGCAACAAAAATTTATTACATTCAAACAAAGTCAATATTTTTTAGTAATGAATTTAAATTTTCGATTATGATTACCAAATTCAGCTTTTAATATTTTGTTTGGGATACAAAAAAGCATCAATAAACGTTTATAATATTTTGAGTTTAACTAGAGAATACATTTTAATACATATTCAATTTTCAATCGACAAACGCTGAGTTACATTTTTAAATGTAAGAATCTTCAACCGATTCTTTAGCTCGATTCTTCATTCTGGAATAAAATACTTTTGGAGTTTAAATCTTGATGGTGCGTCCTTTAAAAATTCTTACGAGCAATTTTATCTGCAGTTGTTTCCGCCTCACCATCTATTAATGGCATCGCGACTTCCAATTTTGTATGGAAAGTTGTATGGAAGAAGTTAAATTAAATCATCCATGAAATTCAAATAAGATTAAAATGAAGTATTTCTTCAATTATTGGTATTGTCTGTTCTTATACTTTCACCCCTATTCTTGTTTACGGCGTATCCGTCGTTCGTTCGAACGGATACTTTCGATCGAACTCGAAAGAGCTATTCTTGTTTTCGTTCGAATGCGATACGTTCGATGTTGGTGTTACCAGATCGAGTTCGAAAAATCAAAGCACCCTGATTGGTCAAAATACCGTTTGTTGTCAGAACATTAAATGTAAACAACTTGTCTTTCAAGTCGAGGTGTGAAATTTTTTCTGACTACTCGGACGGAACACGATAGAAAATCTGTCGGTATGGAAATAACGGAAAAAGGGACGACAGTTTCGGGCGTCATCCAAGAGACTCTCGGCAAGAGTAGAATGATCGGTTCAATCTATCTACCCAGTCATCAGGAGGTGGTCAGGAAAGCAACCAGAAAATTCAAAACATCTCATGGAGCCTAAGAAGTTGATTCCGGTAACAAATATTTCCCGTCATCGTCGATAAAAAGTGCCAAGTGAATACTTTGAATAAAACATTTGATCCATCATAATCCACAAAATTTTATTATTTTGAACCGATGCATGTAAGAATTTTTCCCAATAAATTTGAAGTTGAAGCAGTTGAAGGGTCTGATTCCAGTAGCAGATTTGTCCGGCAACGATTTCCATCTTAAGGTGCTGTCGACAAGCATCAGTGAAGAAAGTTGTTTCCTAGATGGTCCCCCAGAAGCTGTTTTTTTCGGACGCAAGCAACCGGTGGTGTTTGTGATTTGTGATAATGATGCCTTAAAAAAACTTATCCTTAAAACACTCATCACTATTTCCGTCATTGTTACCCGTCTTACTTCACAAGCTTTTGCCGTTTTCAGTCTAGTCAAAAAAAAAAATAAAACGACGATTCAACTTCAAAACGCTCTCGGTTCGCAGCATCTGACTCGCGTTTGTTGAGCGGTAGTAAAAATACTTTCGATCGAAAACGAGAATGCAACCATTCGTTCGAACGAACAATGTTCGAAAGATCTAACTGTTTTCATTCGTTCGAACGAAAACAAGAATACGAAATTGCAAAACTTTCGAACGAATGTCATTCGATCGAAAACAAGAATAAGGGTGTTTATTTTTCTCTGACATCCTAAGACACTAAGCGTTTTACGAAAAAAGATAAAGCCATTTAAAATAAATCTGAATGCTTTAAATGGATCTAGAAATGGATTTGCTTGTTAGAAAGCTACCAATAACTTCATGAAATGTGTTTCGTCGGTTAATAAAATCAACAAAATTGATTGTCTATGCAAAGAAGTTTTCTGACTTTTTTTTTTCATTATACATAAACAGATTCAACATATCAGTCAAAAACAATAAAATGAAATAAATTTGTTTTAAAAGTTTTTTTTTTCACAACATCGAACATCTGTTCTGGGATACAAGTACCCTTTTGGCTATGATGTCCTCAAATGAACTGCAAAAGAATATTGAAAATTCTAAGTTAAATTTGAATGAACTTTCAGTACATATTTGGTAATTTATTTCAATTCCAAATTAATTCTCGTTGCGCTAACTGACTGGCTGAATGAATCGCTTTCTTTTCAATCCCAAAAAATTTCATTAATTTGAAATCAACATTAAAAACTTGTAGTGGTCTGATGTATACTCACTAAGTTTAAGTAAACAATTTAAACAACAGTTTTTCATGAACAATTTCCAATCTTATCTCTCTCTGTGAATTGATCGTATTGCTTTGTTTTAATTTCTTTGTTCTTTTTCCATCATATCATAATTAAGTTAAAGTTAAGGAAACAGTTCTAAATAAACTTGCCATTGAGGACGGTTGTACTCACAGTGTTTTTGAAGATTCGAGAATTTTCATTTATTTTGTTTTTACATTTTATCGTTAGTGATAAGAATTAACTTTTTTTTAATATTTGTTTTGTTTTTGAATTTTAGAGTCACGTTTACATGGGTAAATTATTACTTGAGGGTTTGTGTTAGCAATTTTGTTTTAACTCTGAAAAAATAAACATGCTTTTCTTTATTCCATCGCATCGTTTTCTGCGCGTATTTTCAAATTTAATAATAATAATTTACTAAGGACCAACTTTGAAGAAAACCGTAAACGAAAAAAAAAATAAGCTGGTGTTTAAGTATGGCTTAAAAAAGAGCAATTCAACTGACATAATAGCAAAAATACAAAGTAACAGTCTCCGACAAAGTATTTTTCAACAGAAAATATCCTTAAATGTTGCTTAAAATTGGCACTTGGTGTCTCAAAAGAGGATTATAGATGAAAAAATTGAATTTGCCCAAACAAACCAAAAAGTGAATATGTTGTCTGAATTTGACGAGAAGCTGTATAATTTAACGCAGAGCTGTGTTTGATGCATCTCTTATATCTATCTATGTGTAGATGTAAGAGGTGTTAGGTATGCATCAAAGACTGATTCACGAGAATCGGTACAGGTTTCCACTGATTGATTTAAAAATAATTTTTTATTATTAATATTTGATTATTCTTTTCATTACTAAATGAGAAACATTTACCCACCTAAATAGCATCTGTTTTTATACAGACCGAATTGAATATAGATATTTTTAAAGCAACATTTATGTCAAATGTATTGATGATGATTTTAGGGTTCAAAGTAGGGTTATTTTGTTGCAGAAATGTTAAAGAGTTCTTTTTTCTGACATGGTCTTACAATTTTTCAAAATATAAAAAATTTTGGGATTTAACTTCTTTATCCTGTTGAGTTGTCTAACTTTTCCTTAAAAAAAAGACAAAAAAATATGTGATAATATGTACCGCTCGGGAGCGTCCTAGAAAAAAGGTCAACTTTTCAAATGTGCGTACTTCTTCACAAATGTGCATTTCAGATGTCGTTATTTTATCGGCAGCGCTGCACAAAAAATGAAAGATCAGTTATTCTTTTGCAACTCAAGTTATCCAAAAGTTTATTTTTAAATTACAAATCCAAAAGTAAACCAGACCTCCATTATCGATAGTTTCAATACTGAACTAACTCCAACAATTCAAAATACAGGTTGAAATGAATCGCGAACTATAAAATTGATTTTCAAACAGTGGCTATAAAACGGCTATAGAAACATACCAAATTTCCGTCTTCAAAATTTGACACTTACCAAAAAGATTATAAAAATTTGTAGATTTAAAATAAAAATTCCAATTCCAACTAAAAAAGGCAATATTTTTTGCCCGTCAAAGTTGCAAAGCTGGAAAATCAGTTGAACAAAGTGAGTAAAAATTCTATCTCGAAAAATTACATGATTCTAGGAGTCACACTTGTCAAAAGTGGCTAAAAGATTAATGTCATTTGCAAAATTGCTGAAAAACCTGGTACCAACCTTCGTGATAGAAATCAGATTTAGTCTGCTTGTAGATTGTTTTCTAATAAATGGTCTTCAAAGAAACCTCGATCAAGTAGGAATTATTCTTCAAAAAACGTGCCTTTAGAAAACGCGACTATAGAACCTTTTTTTCCAAGAATGATAGATCTTCAAACATAACAGTTCAAGATGAACTAACTCATTGAAATTCAAGACTCTCAAGATTTGCTCAACAGAGATATATATGGCCTGGCAGAAACATTGTTAGACTTTTAAAAAAGATGAGAATTCTAAATTAGAAAATGTTAAAAACAGAGAAGATCTGGACAAAATTTTGACCAAGTAAATATTTCCGCCAATCAATATGGCCTTCTCCGTTCTAAACTTAACACCTTCGCCTAATCGTAAGAAGGTTTGAATTAAAAGACACATTTGTGAATACTTTAAGTCAAGTTTTTTTCTTCTTTTATAATGGATACCACAGATAATTTCAATTTTACGAAATTTAACCATGATTTTAATTCATAACTTTTTCGTTATTTTCTAAAGTTTGATATAACTTTTTTTTTATCAAATCTAATCAAATCAAAATCATAAGCCGTAAATGTCTTGAACTTTTCGAAAAAGGCCCAACGGTTGGTGAGTCTTTTTTCAAATTTTTTTTAAAAATCATTATATTTGCGGCTTATGTTTTTTCTTTCAAAGATTCTCATGATTTTTTCCTCAATCTTTTCATCTTATTCGAAAAAATGATTGTTTTTAAATTTTCAGAGTGGTATTTAATTTTTTTTTTTTGATAATTTGCACAAGTTTCAAAATCATGGTTTTAAAACAGTTTAAAAAAATCAATTTCTTATTTTTATACAAAAGGCAAATTTTTATCTTTTAATGAAATTATTGATTAAACAATAGAATAACATCAACGATTTTCAGTGATTTCGAACTTTTGTAAATGTTTCATCAACAGTTTTATTATTTTACGGGTTTGTGACAAGCTTCTTTAATTTTTCCATAAGTAATCAAAATTTGTTTATTTAATTTTTGATATAAAATTTTTTGGTAAAAAATAAATAAATTTGAAATCCACATAACTTCGTAATTTTGAAGTGGATATTATAACATGACACATTAAGTCTTAGACAAATAAATTGTTTAATTGGTAGATAATGTGTTTTGATATTCGGTATATGTAACTTCGTACTAAATTTTACAGAAGCTTTTTTTAAAAAATGTCTTATTTCTCATGAAGCCATTAAAAATGAGTCAAAATTCAACCTAGTGTAATGAACCCTTTTAGGAGCTCTCATCACTTTCAAAATAATGCTAAGAGGTTATCAAATAAGCAAAATTTATCTCAATACACATCTGTTATTCGAAAAAAGATACAATAAAAAAAAAATACAGGTTTTACTCCTACTTTTGTTCCGAATTCTTGAATGATTAATACAGATTTGAAAAAAAAACTCAACTCCACAGAAACCAAGGATAATCCTCATTCTTTAAAAGATTTTAGAAAAAGATAGATTTTCATGTGGTAATTCTGGAAAAAGTTTCGTGGGCCGCAAAAAGCAGTCGTGGACAATTGGCCAGGGTTTGACCACCCATGATTTAAATTGTTATCTGTTGATTTTCAAATGATGAGGGATTCAATGCGCATGTGAGACAGATTCAATCAATTTCACACATTATAACATCTACATGCCAAGTCAAAATTGAAAAAAACTACAATGTATGACACTTAGACTAATTCTGAACAAACACTCAACCTGCTTCAATTGAAATTACAATAGATTGCTAGTGTTTTTTAAAATCTTTTTCCACTATGGGGACAAAGGTCGTCTAGAGTTTCCGGTTTGTCTTTTTTTCTAACGAAAACACTGGTCTTCGAAAACAACAGACCATAGTTGAGTCAGAGAAGGAGAATAAATTTTGGTTTTTTTCTCTACGCCCCTTAGGCTACGGGGTTGCTATCAATTAGGACCACTTCTTGTCACATTAGCAATTTCAACGACGTGAACACCATGCTGACTGGTAACGTCAGAACTCTGACAAGTCTGTGGCGTCGGCGTTTTCGTTAGTGAGCGGAAATATCTAGCAATGTTCTGTCACTTGTTTCATTGAACTTGATATAGATTTTTTGCACTTCAGAATCACTTAATTGCTGTTTATCTTGTAGATAATTGACCATATCAATATTCCACGAATAATTTCACATGCTGATTCATCTAACTGGAGTTAATAAACGTTTTAGTTACCACTCAAAACTGATTGTCGTGTAATGAACCTTATGCCAGCAATTATCACATCACAAAACACATCTGATAAGACAACTCTTACGCTTACCCAAAAATGGGATGCAAGATTCACGTTCAAAATGCGCTGCACATCTTCAGTCGTTCCCTCAGACAAAGATAACATGGCAAGGAGTCCAGCATTATTGATCAGAATGTCCACCGGCCCCAGCTTGCTCTCCACATCCACCTTAAGCTGTTGCACTGATTCCTGGACTCCCACGTCGACCTTAAACGCTTCCGCTTTCACACCGAGATCGCGAACATCCTTGGCCGTTCGCTGTGCCGCAATCCAATCGATATCGGCCACGGCCACGTTGCAGCCTTCCTTAGCCAGTCGAAGACACAGAGATCGACCCAACCCATTTCCTCCTCCAGTGACCAGGGCCAGCTGACCTCGTATGGACTTCCGGGGAGGTCCCACCAGCAATCGGTACAATTCCGCCAGCAGAATTGGCACAAAGAGCACTATCACTTTCACTATTTTAATCAATATTTCCACCTGATTGTGCGGGCTGTTCCGGATAGAATCTTTGCTGGCCGCCAAATATTCGCCCTCCTTGTGTTTCATATAAACAACTGGTTCTTGAGCCATTATTGCGCTGTGCTGTCTACAACCCCGGTGCGCCGAATCTTGTGAACTGAAACCAAATTGGGCGGCTAGAGACCTGGTAGGTGAGATCGACGAGCTTATGCGGTACCGTTGCGGTTTGTCACTTTGGACTGTTTTTTGATTACTGGTTATGGGTGATTTTCTCTGTCCAGATGTTTATTATGAACATTTAAAAATAAATTTATGAAAAAAATCCTACAGTGTACAGTAAATGTTA
The DNA here is from genome assembly GCF_029784155.1 of Uranotaenia lowii. Classification (NCBI taxonomy): domain Eukaryota; kingdom Metazoa; phylum Arthropoda; class Insecta; order Diptera; family Culicidae; genus Uranotaenia; species Uranotaenia lowii. The sequence continues at coordinate 77,896,745 of NC_073693.1, read as the reverse complement.
TAACCGCATGACGATAATCTTAAGTTTAAAGCATGGTTAAAGCATGGAGGTTTACTTTGAGACTTTCAATTAAGTATGGCTAGCAGGGCCGAATTAAGCCGCCGGGGACCGGAATTATTGTTATAATGAAGTCTCCATTTTTTTAATTTTAATTTTAAATATATATCCACAAGTTTGTAAAATAAAAATCTAGTTTATTTGTTCTTAAAAAAGCTATATTTGCCTAATAAAATGTAAAATAAAATTGAAGATCGTTCATTCAAACTAAAAATTCTCACAATAAAGTTTCAGTTGAAAAAGCCTAAGTCAAATTAATAAATAAGAAATAAACCACTAGCTGTGCTTGATTTGGACTACATGTTTGAAATTTACTATTTTCTAAAAGCTATCGATCTTCGTCTATAATTCTATTTTATTTTCATATTTCCCTTTCTATCTTCTTTTTTCTTTTAAAAAAAGTGCTAAGCTAAGAAAATGATTGTAAAAACAAAGAAAACGAGTTTGGCTCCTTAAAACATAATCGTATGAGCCGTTTCAAATAAAGAATTATGAAAAAAAAAGAAATAAGCCACAGTTGATCACAAAAATGCAATTCAGAGTTCAAGTCTCAAATTGTTGTGCATAATAAATTTTATAAAAAGCAAGTTTAATTAAAAGAAAAATTAATGTTTTTCTATTCTTCGAAATCTACATAAGAATATAGGACATGACTCCAATATCTGAAATAAAATCAAATTCATTTAAAGGATAAAAAATATAATACAAGAATGAAGAGTCTGAGATTAAAATTCAATGACAGTGCTTGGTTTAGTCATCCAGATAAGAATTCAAAGTCAGTCTTTGATTTATAAAACTATAATCAAAACTCACTTTAGAAAATAAATGGATGATTTGAAAGAAAAGCATTTTTATCATTTCTTTATTAGAAACGACTAAAACCTTAGAAATATTAATGAGCATTGTTATATTCAATCAAACCATTGAATGTGTCTCTTAGAAAACATTCAGAACCACACTTTAAAACTTGGATATCGAATGATGGCAGATATGAATTTGAAAATTCAAAAATAAAAGACCATATTCATTAATTGTTATCAAATTTTTTTAAATCTCTGGATCAAACTCCGTACTTGACATTAAAAAAAAACGGTGAAAAATTATAAAAAATATATTCTTTCCAAAATCAAAGGATTTTTGAGTGCCTCATAAAAATTATTGATTTTTCGAAAGCTTGAAGGTATGAAACGTTACTTTACCACTTTACCGTTTGCTTAACCCATATGAAACCTTCAGAACTAAAGGGGTTAAAGAACAAAAACGGTTAACTTTGAAATTAAAATGCACGACGATTTCTCGTGTTTAAAACAATATTTGGTGAAATTTTCAGATTTATAAAAAAAAATTCCTCCATACTTTTCTGATCGAACGAAAATAATAACTTTCTGAAAAAATTTATGAAAAACGTAAAAAATGAAAACTTTGAAGCGCATTTTCTCCAAAATAGCTTAGATGCATGTATTGATCTTTGGTATTAAGGGTTTATGTTGATTAAATTGCTATTTCCAATGTTTGTTTCCCCCTCCAAATTTTAGAACTTATGAAAATTCACATATGTTTCTTGGGCAAGTTATGGAGGAATATAAGGAAAATTTTATTGAAAACTAGCTGATCCCATACGAACTCCGTTTCGCTTTCAACTTGTAATATGTCATAAACAGTCAATTGCCAAGTATTTTCCAGATACACTTCCGAATTCATTGTTAAGTAATAATTGTAAAAATATTGGACTATCGTTTTTTCTGTCGTCTGCTACTAAATTTGAAACCCTCGTGTGTGAATTTCGACTCGATCGTTGCATAACAACGCAATTATTGCCAAGAAATTAAACCCCTTTTGGCGGCCTGTTTTACAATCTTTGATATCTGAAATCTGAAATATTTTTCAAAGCAATTCATTGCATAAAAATGTCAATATGGCTAGAACAGTGAAAAATTAAATAATAAGCACGACCCCTTTCGTCGACCCCTGGCAAAACATTTGACATCTGAAATCGGTTGCTCGTCTCTGAAAACTACCGTGTGCAAATTTTCATCCCAATCCGATGTAAAATAACAACGATATTGCAAAAATATTGAAAGGTTTATATGGACGACCTCCTTTGCCGGCCCCTTACACTGAATTTAATACCTGAAATCCATTGCTCATTTCTCAAAACTCTCGTGTACAAATTTTCGTCTGAATCCGATCTATAATTACGACAATATTGCTTCAACAGTAAATAGTTAATATGGACGACCCCTTTGGCCGACCCCTGATTTTAGTTTGGATAAGTGAAATTAGTTGTTTGTCCTTACTAACTCCTATGTGCAAATTTTCACCCCAATCCGATGTATAAAAACGTTAATATCACTAAGATACTGAAAATTTAATATGGACGACCCCTTTTGCCGGCCCCTTACACTGAATTTGATACCACAAATCGATTGCGCGTCACTCAAAACTATCGTGTACCAATTTTCATCTGAATACGATGTATAATAACTTCAAAATCGCAAAAACAGCGAACAGTTAATATGGACGACCCCTTTGGCTGACCCCTTACACAAAATCGATTGCTCGTCTTTCAAAACACTCATGCGCAAATTTTCAACACGATCCGACGGAAAGTAACGTCAATATCGCGAAAACAATATTTGTGTTCTATGGACGACCCCCTTCAGAAGGGGTCATCCGAAAATCTGAAAACATTTTTCATCCTTCCTGACCCTAATGAGCATCCATGCCAAATTTCACCTCTCTAGCCCTTAAGACGGCTGAGTCTATAGAGGACAAACAAACAAACAAACAAACATACAGAAATTGCTTTTTATATATATAGACTAGCTGATCCCGTACGAACTTCGTTTCGCTTTAAATCATTGGTAAGTCAAAATGAGTTTAGAAAATGATTTCGAAACATCCTTTCGACAATTTTGAGGAAAAAATTAAATAGTGTTTAAAGTCGCTACTATTACTATTATTACTTCAAATTCAAATTAAACGATTGATTGGCTTTTTATTAAAATTTATGTGAGAGTGTTTTCTTCTCGATCGGTTGCAAAATATAGACATTATGGCAGAAACATGTACTATTTGTTTGTGTGCACGACTATTTTGCTTGACCTTCACACTTAAATTGATATCAATTAACTGCCTCCAACAAAATTATTGCACAAAACACTGAACTTTCAATGAAACCCTCTTTTTCTGTCCCATGGCCCGAAATTCGATAATTGAAACCAATTTTACGTTCCTCAAAACTCCCTTGTGCCATTTTTTCATTTTAAATTATATGTAAAATAACGTCAGGAACTTGAAAACAGTGATCAGTGAATATAGACGCCGCTTTCGCCGACCCTTGACACGGAACATGCTACCTGGAGTCAATTGCTCATAGTTTATAACCCTCATCTGAACATTTTCATCTCAATCCGATGCATGATCACGACAATATCGCGAAAACAGTGAGCAACTAACATGGACGGCCTTTTTTGACACGATTCAAAACTTGACACCTGAAATCAATTATCTTTTCTGTTAAACTCCCATGTGCCAATTTTCATTACAGTTCTATGCTCAATCAAGAGAATATCGTAAAAACAGTGAACAGATAATAACTCCTTTTGCCGACCCCTGAGTCAAGATTAGAAACCTAAAAACATAAGAGCGTCCCTCAAAACTCCTATGCGGAAATTTTCATCTCAATCCAATGTAGAATAACGTTAAAATCGCAAAAACATTAAAGTTGGATATGGACGACTTCTCAGCCGACTTCTGATTCGCAATTCGAAACTTGAAATCGATTGCTCGTCTCTCAAAACACTCATGTGCAAATTTTCATCACAATGCAATGTAAAATAAAGCCAATATCGCAAAAAACATTAATCAGTGGATATGCCTTTTGCCGACCTCAAACCCTAAATTTGATAACTGTAATCGATTGCTCGTCTCTCAAAACACGCATGTGCAAATTTTCATCACAATCCGGTGTATAATAACGTTAATATCGCAAAAACATTAATTAGTGAATATGGACGATCCCTGACCCTAAATTTGATAACTGTAATCGATTGCTCGTCTCTCAAAACACTGATGTGTAAATTTTCATCACAATCCAATGTAAAATAAAGCCAATATCGCAAAAACATTAATCAGTGGATATGGACGACCCCTTTTGCCGACATCAAACCCTAAATGTGATAACTGTAATCGATTGCTCGTCTTTCAAAACACTCATGTGCAAATTTTCATCACAATCCGGTGTATAATAACTCCAATATCGCAAAAACATAAATCAGTGAATATGGACGGCCCCTTTGTCCGACCCCTGACCTTAAATTTAATAACTGTAATCGATTGTTCGTCTCTTAAAACACTCATGTGCAAATTTTCATCACAATCCGATGTATAATAACGCCAATATCGCAAAAACATAAATCAGTGGATATGGACGACCCCTTTGGCCAACCCCTGACCCTAAATTTGATAACTGTAATCGATTGTTCGTCTCTAAAAATACTCATGTGCAAATTTTCATCACAATCCGGTGTATAATAACGCCAATATCGCAAAAACATTAATCAGTGGATATGGACGACCCCTTTGGCCGACCCCTGACCCTAAATTTGATAACTGTAATCGATTGCTCGTCTCTCAAAACACTCATGTGCAAATTTTCATCACAATCCGATGTATAATAACGCCAATATCGCAAAAACATAAATCAGTGGATATGGACGACCCCTTTGGCCAACCCTTGACCCTAAATTTGATAACTGTAATCGATTGTTCGTCTCTAAAAATACTCATGTGCAAATTTTCATCACAATCCGACGGAAAATAACGTCAATAACGTGAAAACAATATTTGTCTTGTATGGACGACCCCCTTCAGAAGGGGTCGTCCAAAAATCTAAAAACATTTTTCATCATTCCTGGTCCTAATGAGCATCCATGCCAAATTTCAGATCTCTAGCTCTTAAGACGGCTGAGTCTATAGAGGACAAACAAACAAACAAACAAACAAACAAACATACAGATAATTGCTTTTTATATATATAGATATATGCTACACCATCAAGCCGTGGAGAGATTTTTTCCAATTAAATGTGTTTTACAACGCTGAGTTACAAATCCTGAAATAATGTATATTTAGGGGGCGCTTCCGTCATAGTTTTACATTTCATAAACTTTGAACTTTTAATAGAGTTTGCTATTTTTAGTAACTGGAAAACTTTTAATTTTAATCGTCAATGTTGGCATATGAGAGTTTTTGAGGCCGGATAAGGTTTCTATAATAGTTACAACCTCCTCCAACTTAACCCTCCGTTTAATAAAGTAACAAATTTGCAACAATTGATGCATGGAAAATGTGAAAAATCGTATTTCATTCTATTTTTTTTTCTTGATGTACTAATCATTTCCAACTGTAAAAATTGTTTTTTAAGGAAAAATAAAAAATCATGAAATGAAGGGTTAAGGGACACAATTTGTACAATTTATTAGTAATTTTCACGAATGATTTATTATGGTGATGGGCAAATTTTGATAGATTTGGACCAATTATTGAATTTTCAAATATTTTTGTAGGAAAGGGGGGAGGTTCTTACATGTTTATTATTAAAAATATCAGAATTTGAACAATTTTCAAACAATATTGACCGAATTGGGCACATGATAAAATTATTGATGTCATAAGATTACTCAAATATTTCTATACGTTTACAGCTTTTGTAAAGGGGGCTTTTATACAAAAATTTCATAAATATGATTAAATTCGAACAATTTTCGTGCAAATTTTGTCAAAAATTGATAAATATAAGTGTTTTCAAATGATGAGATGATTTTTGATTTGGCAAACTTTTCCCATTTAAATAATGAGGGCACTTGAGAGGGGGAAGGAATGTTTGTCTCTCTATCTGTCTGTTCCCTATAGACTCAAAAACTGCATAACCAATCAATGTGAAATATGGTTTGTAAGAGTTTTTTTGGTCGGAGCTGGTAACGTTACTTAAATGTTTTCAAACCACTCCGACATAAAGGATGGAGGGAGGGCTCCCATACAAAATAAATAAATATATGACACGATGCGAACAGTTTTTGGAAACTACTGAGCCGCTCAACGTGAAATTTGGTATGAAGCCGTTTTCAAGACCGAGAATGGTTTCTACTGCACATTCAAACCCATTCCGAATCCGAAAGAGGAAAAGGGGCTCCCATACAAAATTTACGCAAAATTGACAAAATTTTAAAAATCTTCGAAGTATTTTTGTTACAAATTCATGAACGTAAGCGTTTTGTCATAATGAGATGATTTTATGAATTCACAAATAAGTTTTTACAAAATTTGATGAAATGTTTTAAGGTAACTATATATTGAACACCATCTTTGTGATTCAGCGAATTTGTGGCCCACAAAAAATAACGAAAGGTTTTTTTGGATGAAATTTCGGTAATGTAGCTTGAACTTGCTCCACAGCTTTGAATCACCATGTTTTTTTCGCGGAAATATGTTTTAAAATCATCATTTAAGCCTTTTTTCAAAATTGTTTCTGTCCCAGTTATCGAACACAATGATTCTTATATTGAACATACATTGTTCTAATTACTGGACATGTAAAAATTGGAAATCATTGTATTTATTAAAGGGTATTTTGCCTGATAGCATACTTTGCAGGGGCGATTTTGGTTGAACTAGCAACCAAGAAACAGTTTGTTTATATTTCCAATCGATGTTTGTTAAATAACTGATAAGGGAAAACTGTACAAGACGCACCACGCACCAGTTAAACATAAACGTTATTTACAGCGATACCAATCATCTGAGAACCAAATTGAAAGTTAACGACGATTCAGGGATCAGATTTACGTCTTACTAAAAAGAAATAATATGATAAAAACACGATTTTGATTATATTTTTGTTAAAATTTGAAACAACCAGAAAACAAACCACGGGGTAGAACACCAAAACTTGTGGACAGAACTCACCATACCATTGAAGGGTGGTTAAAAATGTACAATGGTTATACGGAATGCAATAATTGAAACAAAAATGATTAATTTCATCATTTATCGAAAATTTCGCTTTTCAAAATACACTTTTTTATATCCTTATAGGTAAAACGCCTTCAGGTAGGCGACGAAATTGAATTTATTGACTGATATCGCGGCTAACATGGCGGCAGATAATTTTTTCGAGTCGAATTTTGGTGCACCTTTTTAATTCGAACAAGGACAAAATTTGTTATAATTATGCATTTGTATCTTAATTTGGGAGTCAGCAAATAAAAAGAATGGCATTCTGTTTTGAATTTAGGGTTTTCTTAAAAGTTCACAGCATTCGAAATTTGAGCGTGAAACACGTGGTCTTGTGTTTTCTGTACCAATTTTGATATGATTGGTTTAAGTTAAAATTTTAGGGAAGTTAGTAGAATACAACAAAATATTTATAGTTTTCCGAAAGTACAAACGAGTGGAAAAACGATAAGCTGTATAGTTTCATCAGATTGCACATGCTGGTTTACCATAAAACCTAATATGTTACCCATGAAATATTACAAGTTTTACACTGATTTCATTAATCCTTCTGTTTCTAAGAACTAAAGTCGTTTTTGTGAACATTTCATCTAATAAATTTTTTAAAAAAGCTTGTTTGTTACAAATAAAAATTAAGAAAAATATCATTCGAAGCCATAGGTTAGTGTATTTTTGAGAAAGAATGCCATGGACCATCTTACCTCGCTGATGCATCTTGTACAGTTTTCACCTACTTACATTTCTTTACGAAACGAGTACTGTAAGATTGAACGTTCAACAATTAAAACATTTGTGTTTTCTGTGATCTAACGATTGAACACTTTAATTTGTTAAATTTGATAAAAATAGAGATGATAAAGACTTCCACTCTTCCAGAAATAATTGAAGAAGACTTATTGGAAAGCAGTTATGATACAACTGTAGTTTTATTTGGTTTTTATTCCTTTTTTTCTCCCAATCGGAAAATGAGTTTTTTCTTCATCTAGTCAAAAAGTCATGCCTAAATTTGAACAATTATTTTGCAGATTGGTGCTCTAAGTGTCCGAAATTCTTGATACAAATTTGAACAGAGGTAGAAAATGCTTCAACAGTGGCACCACGATTTTTGTTAAATTTTTCTACTGTATATAACTATTTTAATTGGTTTATTTTTTACTAGTGTTCAATATCTGGTACCTGTTCAATAACTAGTGCTTGTTCCCTGAAGACTATCATATTCAATTAGTTTTTACATATATTTTATTAATGAAATCAATATCTTTGTGTTTTTTCATAAAGTCTGGCTCACTTTTTAATTATATTCAAATTTGTCTGTATCTAAACATTCCTTCCGCTTCAAAAAGATGCGTTTTTTTATTTGAAAGAGTTTTTTTTATTGTAATTAATTTTCCTTCCTCTTTTTTTCTAAAGGGTGGCTCCTACAACCTTAAAACATTCAAGTTACATTGAGATTCCAGACAATCTAGAAGCTCAGATGGCATGACAAATAGTTCGCTTTTGAATAATCTTGAAATTGTATGAAAAAAATAATTTTAACGAACTTATTTTTCTCCATGGAAGGGTGCAACGTTAAATGAATCATTGATAGTATGAACAGCAAAAAAATATAAAAATTCTTGGAAACATATATCTGGAATTTATCCTAACATAACAAATCTTTTTGCCTTTCTAACAGAAAGGTTTGGTTATCGGTCGATTTGAGAGATCATTAATTATGGGTCTTAGACATACCTTTATTAGGTACCTATCGACTCAGCTCGACGAGTTCTGTTGATGTCCGTGGATTTGTATGTGCCATTTTAAAAATGTCAAGAACGTTTTTGCGAAACTGGGCTGCACAATTAAAATGATTTTAGTCTCAAAAGAATGCATTTTTTTTTCTACACAACCCTTTCAAAAACGGGAAAAAAACAAAATAGTTGAAACCGTTTTCTTTACGAAATACATATCATACTTATTATGGCATAAAAAAAAGTTGCTAGTGGCGCCTCGAAGCAGCAGCACCAGCAATCATTTATAAATTAGAGATAATCAAAATAAAAAATTAAAATTTATTGACTCGGGAATCGAACCAAAAACCTTCAGATCCTAAGGCGCAAATACTATCCAATAAACCATCAGCACGCTTGACAATGAGTGGCTCAAACTCAAATAGGTAAAAGGCATTACTAAGACGCACCGTGGTCTGGGCAGTTTCTCAGTCTGCTGGGGCAAATACGGCAACAGTGTTTATATCTTACACTTCTTGCTTTTCAATGCAGCAAATGGCGGATGGGCGTTTCCTTCAGAGTCCGCCATGCCTATTAGACACTATAATTTCATATATGAAATTATAGTGTCTATAGCCATGCCGGGTGTCAACAAAATGCAGAGCCGTACAGAAAACTGCGTTGGGGGGGTATTTATATGAAGATTTTATGACCTTCGTTTTTTTTTACCCGTGTTGAAGAATGAATTTAAGTTTTTTTTTTTCATTTCTACATACTCATACATAATATAGATTCAATTTCAGATGCAGAATTCAGATTCAGTTTTCAAATTCAGAATACAGGTTTAGGAATTAGAATTCAGGATTCAGAATTCAGAATTCAAAATTCAGATTCAGAACTCATATTCAGATTCAGAATTCAGATTTAGAATTCAGATTCAGAATTCAGATTCAGAATTCAGATTCAGAATTCTGATTCAGAATTCAGATTCAGAATTCAGATTTAGAATTCAGATTCAGAATTCAGATTCAGAATCCAGATTCAGAATTCAGATTCAGAATTCAGATTCAGAATTCAGATTCAGAATTCAGATTCAGAATTCAGATTCAGAATTCAGATTCAGAATTCAGATTCAGAATTCAGATTCAGAATTCAGATTCAGAATTCAGATTCAGAATTCAGATTCAGAATTCAGATTCAGAATTCAGATTCAGAATTCAGATTCAGAATTCAGATTCAGAATTCAGATTCAGAATTCAGATTCAGAATTCAGATTCAGAATTCAGATTCAGAATTCAGATTCAGAATTCAGATTCAGAATTCAGATTCAGAATTCAGATTCAGAATTCAGATTCAGAATTCAGATTCAGAATTCAGATTCAGAATTCAGATTCAGAATTCAGATTCAGAATTCAGATTCAGAATTCAGATTCAGAATTCAGATTCAGAATTCAGATTCAGAATTCAGATTCAGAATTCAGATTCAGAATTCAGATTCAGAATTCACAATCAGAATTAAGATTTAGAATTCAGATTCAGAATTCAGATTTTTGTAAATATATTTTCAGCATATCGGTGAAAATTAAGATTCTTGGAGAAAGAATATCGGAATTGAAAATTTATAATGATTGATGTTGCGGGGTAAAGTATGGTGTGCGTTTAAAAGTTTTCCTTGCAAAAATGTTCTTTTGCTTTTTTCTATTCATTTTTCTATCCATCTTTATCAGATTCAGAATTCAGATTCAGAATCCAGAATTAGAATTCAGATTCAGATTTAGAATCCAGATTCCAGATTCAGATACAGAATCCAGATACAGAATACAGATTTAGAATTTAGATTCAGAATTATAATTAAGAATTCAAAATTCAAAATTTTGAATTGAGAATTCAGAATCCAGAATTCTGAATTCTGAATTCTGAATTCTAAATTCTGAATTCTTAATTTTAAAATCTTAATTCTGAATTTGAATTCAGAATTCAGATTCATAATTCAAATTCTGAGTTCAGATTCAGAATTCAGATTGAGAATTCAGATTTAGAATTCTGATTAAGAATTCGGATTAAAGATCAACCTGGAATTTGAAATTGGAAATTATATTCAAATATTAGACTAAGTGCTGTAACTCAAAATTCAAACTTTAGAATCAGAATAAGATTTCAGATTTAGTTTTCAGAATGAGATTAATCATTTAATAGTCATATTACTTTCCCCTGCTTTTGTGAGAATTTTTTCTTTTATGCATGGTTGAGCTCTAAAAAAGGTATCATGCTAGGCCACGTGTCACGGCTATCCATCAATATTGTAGTTGGTTTTACTTATTCAGTAAAAAAAGCATTAAAAAACAGTAAGATTCGAACCGTGACCAGCCTCGTGAAAGTTCTGGTTGCTACCACGGCACCATTTAAGCGTGATATAAGATTTAGAAATTCAACTGTTTAAATACCATTCTTTCCATACATAAAATGAACTCCTTACATACCAGTTCGCTTTTCCCCAAAAAACGTACTATGCATCATTTTTTTATATTGAGATCGGAATTTTTCTTGTTTGAATATCTGAAATCATACTTATATGATGCAGAGGGAAGGAATCTATCATGTGTATTCTATATTATTTTATATATTTCCAAATATAACTTACACTCTGTTAGAAAGGCTCCAATCCACTGTTAAGTGTATTAAATCGGGTTTTTTATATATTAATGGTTTTTATTTAAAACTAAGTTCGACTTCACAAAAATACCAACATTACAACTCTTCATTTTAAGTCAACTGTAGTTCAAAGGTACCCAAAGCAACAGTATTGTTATGTTGATTCGTCACTCATTCGAAGAAAAAAAAACACGTGACACGAGACACAGTGACCAACCAAGAGACACGGTCGGCTGCCCGCTAAGCGTCCGTGATTATCGGAAGCCAGGGCGGGCGAGGGAAGCGCAACGTTTCGACTTGATGATCTCTCGCGAATTTCGAATAATTGCATCGCGCTCGAGCCCATCATTTTCTCGAGGTCGATTAAAATTTAAGAACAGGGGCTTGACTGATCCACCATAACATTGCATGGAGTGGATCTCTGAATCAGTTTAATCATCAACAAAATTTTTGTTAACTTTCAAATTCTTTAATTTTCAAACTCTTTAATTTTCGTATTCTTTAATTTTCAAATTCTATTATTGAGGTCGAACAAAAACAAAATAACAATCATATACCGCAAAATGACACCGGTTCCGTAAATTGACTCTCTATCATTTGAGTGACATTGCAAGTCGGTTTGCCAGTTCAGCAGTAGCAGCAACAACAACAAAAACAGCTATCTACAAAGTTTTGCTCTCATGCTTGAATTGGTCGATTGATATAAGATATGCAGTTGAATAAACAAAACAAACAACAACGAACGTTTGGAAGCATTCCGGCGACTTGAGCTTAACGACATAACTATTTCGTTCTTGTTCTCAAGGTTTGTTAATGTGAGGTTAATTTGTTTTGTTTTTTTTCATAATAGGCTTTTTGAGTATCAATCGAAAGGTAGAAGTCATAGCGCTTCTATGATTTTTTTTAATTTCAAACCAAGAAGTTTTAATAAAACTATATTATAACGAGCTCTGTTTTCAACGTTAAACTAATTTGACAAAAGCAGTAATCGAACTGGTAAAAATGTAAAAAAATCCCCAATAACTACAAACAAGATAAAGTTTTTTTTTCATCAAATCAAAATTTCAATTAGTTTCCAATGCTCTTCCGGAGTCAAAATCATTTTTGGATGCTTCCATCGGCTCGTTTGCTGGCGAATGATTTCTTATGAAAACCTGAATGGTGATTTTTGCCGTAGGCCAAACGAGACTGAACTGACCATTCGCAATGCTAGGAAGTGATTTAGATTAATCTTAATGATGAGGTCAATTAAAGAAGGAGGAAAAAATAGGGTGTATGGCAATAATGTTTATATGGATTTTATTTTTTTCTAAGCTTTTCTTTAGTCGATAAACAAATTTAAAATGATGAATAGTTATAAGTGTTGTGAACTTTAGATTTTTTTTTAATGATTTTCATTTAATCATTCAACTATTATACAGACTTTTGGGCTACATTCAACATTTGTTTCTAAGGTAGCAAATAATGCCTTCATTCACAAATGTTCCCCTAAGGTACAACATTTTCTCCACCTAAAACAGGTTGATATAACTTTTGACAAGTTAAAGAAAACTTATCGAATAAAA
>NC_073693.1:76207745-76232745 GCF_029784155.1 Uranotaenia lowii | reverse complement strand
AAAAGCACAAAAAAAATACTATTTTTTACCTGTTTAATTTTTTTGCCGCAATACTGTGAGAAACATACGTTACCTGTATTTGTGAGTGTAGGTGTTTGTAGAATTGTTAGATTTAAAATTCAAAATTTTTATTTATTTAAATAACTTTTTTGCATTGCACTCTTAAAAGTGAATATGCTCCATTAAGGTGTCTTCATATGAGTGTTTCAACATAACATGTGCTACAAATATAGCTTAAACAAATATAAATTAAATTGAATTCAATTTTTTTTTCATGACTAAAATAAAATTTGTTATATAAATTGAAATGAGGGAGATGAGGGAAAAACTTATCCTTTAACGAAAGGAAAAGAATGAGTAATCAATTCGAAAATGAGATGGATAGACATCCTTCATTGTTCAACTAAATCTACGCATTTTAAAAATTTCTAAAGAATCCAAATCAATTGTTGCTCAAACCAGGCCGGTTAACGCGTTTCAGCTCGTCATGATTTAACGCTTAATTTCCAAATGACAACGCACCAAAATGAACGGATAAATTACAAACCTCATCTCTCTATCCATTCCAATATGTGAAGCGAAATCACGAGGGGCATGAATAAATAAGAAATCCTTCAGAATCACCTTCGCTCGAATTTTCCCCCAACTCGAACAAAAAAGTTCTTCCGGGTGTGGGTTACCTACTCGTTTCCCTCCAGCATATCGTGGAGAAGAAATTCGAAACGCTTAACATCAAAACGCTTCCACGCGGAATTGGTTAATTTATCAACCTTCATCGAGGTGGTTTAATTCATTCCGAAACGCCGCCACTCGGGATCTTTCTCTCTTTCGGGTGGATTTACTCCAGTAGGGAAAGGGTGAAAAATGGCGCATTTCCAACGCAAAACACCTTCTTCGGGTGGCAAATTTGAGTCGTTTTCCTTCTGCAGGCTCTGTCAGCCGACCAGAAGCCGTAACTTACTCCATAAATCTACGTCTGGTTGTAGGGTTCAGAAATTGGCCTAAGTAGAAAGCTGCCTGAGTGGGATCTCTTTTTTTATGCCCTGGATAAGAGAAGTGAATCGTCAATTTCTGAAACTGCATGAGCTGCTCTATTGAGATAAAAATCTTTCAGTTTCCCGGTGGTCTTCAGCCAGCCTCCTCGTCTGGTGTGCTTACCGAAATGAATGGCTGGTAATATACATAATCTAATCGGGGTAATGAAAGTGAAACATGTGCCATTAGACTAAATTGACTTTATTTGTTATGTTGAAATCAGAAAGACCGGTTAAATGTGTGATTCAAGTAATACCTTTTGGATGCAATGGACTCAACTGAGTTTCCTGGAAACGAGCAGATGGAACTATTTATCAAACAATTAAGCATTTTAAGAAATGAGACGCAGTTTATAATCGAGCAAAACTTCCCATCCAATGAATACTAAGCAAGTTGCAAATTGCCATAAATTGAACGATATCTAATTTAACCTCTTTGCCTCCTCCAGACCACGGACCTCGAGTCCATTTGCCGGCACCCCGGAAAGGTTCATCTTACCTTTTAACATTTGTGACAAACGGTTGAATCTCAGGCTCTGCTCTGTAATTATTCCTTCCATGGTGGTGACACCTTTGCTCGTTATTCCTCCGTCGTGTGTGTCGTTGGCTTGTGGCAACCTTATATGAAGCAAGAAATCTATGTATAAAACTAGCTAAGATCACTCTGCTTAGGAGGCAGTTGGAGGTGGTTCCATTGTTGTTGAGTTGAGAGCACACCTTCTTGAAGTCGTTTGCCACAACGCCCTTCTGGTGCCGTCCTCTGATCACCACTCCGAAGAAGGAAGGGGCTCAATCGGTGCTCTTTGACACTCTTGAACAAGCTTGTTCCTAGATGCAATTTGCGCCTTTTAATCATATAGATTGCCTGCTTGCTAACCACTTCTTCGCTTCTGATTCGTTACCGTTCGTTATCCACCGGAAGACTTGCCCTGGGCCCTACAAGGAGGTAAAAAGAAACAATCACTTTACAGTGCTGTGACATAAAACTGCTAATGATACTATTTGCCAACTGGAGACTGCCATTTTTTTTTTTTTAATTTAATTGAGAATCAAATCTTAAGTTCTGAGTTCGTCTGGGTACATCTTCGTACCTGAAAATTATGACATTTTCAAAGGTGATGGGAAGTACTAGAGAAACATAAGATATCAAAGAAGGAAAGAACGTAAGCCGTAAGAGCAAGTTCACACGTGTTAGGAAAAAGTGGTAGAAATTTTGAAACTTTTCACACATTTTGAAAACTTTACTATGCAAAAACATTTTCAAGATCTGCGGCCTTCATTTTTTTTCACAACACATGTTCTATTTTCGTATGCTGTGATTCAAAAATAGCTCAATTTCTGTCACATAGGCTGAAATAGAAACGGTGCTGTAAAAAAAATGCACATTTTTGCATTGTTTTACAAGGGTTGGTTAAAATTACTATCACTTTTTCCCAACATGAGTGAACTTACCCTTAATATCATAAATTTTTCGAAAAAAGATTCAACGGTTCATTGACGAGACACAAAGACTTCCAGCAATAAGGTCGATAAATGTTACAAGCATAAATTATGGTGATAAATCCTTCACATAATTTTCAACTATTTTCCAACATCGTTACGATATTTAAGAAAATTTAAGAAAATGGATGGATTTCACACAGCCATTGCTATCGGTACTAAAGCAGTGTCCATTTCTAGCAAAGTTATCTTTGAATCACACTCTCGTATGCCTTTCAAAATATCCATTTGATTTTTGTGTTGAATTTCCGGTTGAACCTCACAATATAATCACACTCTAATCAATAATTCACTATTTGAGCGTGGAAACGTTTAAGTTTTGGAAAAATTGTCTTCGAAAACAAAACACATCCGTCATCAACGGTCACACCCTACTTTTTTCGAGACCTGGTTAAGTAAAATCGAAAAACAAAATCAGGCCTAAATATTTGGTTGAAATACATATCTTAAATACATAAATAACGTAAATTCAAAGCTTTGCAACGATGAGGCTCCTAAACCCTCTATCTCTACAGCAAAAGAAGAGGTTGCATAATTTCGACGCGGATCGGAGCAAACAATATGCCCAAAATGCGCTGAAATTGGCATTGCGCCAAAGATGATATGGTTGCCTTCCCGTCACATGCATAAAGACTCGAACTCTTGGGCAAAATGATGCAGAAACACTACATACAAACATTCAAGGGAAAAAAGAATACCATTTTATGAAATTTTCATCCAATTGGATAATTCATCGCAGAAACAAAAAAATAAAAAAAATGCCGTCGGTGAGAATTGAACTAAATTTTTTTTACCTTCATCTTTCCCATCTGACAGCTATACCAGTATTCCACCTGACCCAGATGGAGAACGAGGTTTAATAGTCATAGTCATTCTGCAACGGCTCATCATCAAAAAATCACACAAGGTCTGAGGTATGACCGAGGGTTTGTCAGTATTGTCTTATAAAAGGAAAGAGAATTGAAAACGAGACACTGTTTTTAATGCTTTTTGAATGCCTGCATACATACACAGTACACATACACAAAATTGACCGAGTGGGTCAATTCATTGGTTCCATTCTTATTCACCTTTTAATGGAAGGGACATGAAAACTTATTTATGTTGTTTCTTCCAGTCATATGCAATGCGGTTGCGCTGGCAGGTTAATGCTGGCACACACAGAAGTAAAACATGACAAAGGCGATCAAAACTATTTTCTGCCTAAACTATGAGTTTCAGACTTATAATGTCTTATAATGTCTTTTTTGAAAAATTAATTAACCATAAGTCAAAATCAGATGAGAAATGAGCGATGAGAGATGAGAGATGAGAGATGAGAGATGAGAGATGAGAGATGAGAGATGAGAGATGAGAGATGAGAGATGAGAGATGAGAGATGAAAGATAAGAGATGAGAGATGAGAGATGAGAGATGAGAGATGAGAGATGAGAGATGAGAGATGAGAGATGAGAGATGAGAGATGAGAGATGAGAGATGAGAGATGAGAGATGAGAGATGAGAGATGAGAGATGAGAGATGAGAGATGAGAGATGAGAGATGAGAGATGAGAGATGAGAGATGAGAGATGAGAGATGAGAGATGAGAGATGAGAGATGAGAGATGAGAGATGAGAGATGAGAGATGAGAGATGAGAGATGAGAGATGAGAGATGAGAGATGAGAGATGAGAGATGAGAGATGAGAGATGAGAGATGAGAGATGAGAGATGAGAGATGAGTGATGAGAGAAGAGATGAGAGATGAGAGATGAGAGATGAGAGATGAGAGATGAGAGATGAGAGATGAGAGATGAGAGATGAGAGATGAGAGATGAGAGATGAGAGATGAGAGATGAGAGATGAGAGATGAGAGATGAGAGATGAGAGATGAGAGATGAGAGATGAGAGATGAGAGATGAGAGATGAGAGATGAGAGATGAGAGATGAGAGATGAGAGATGAGAGATGAGAGATGAGAGATGAGAGATGAGAGATGAGAGATGAGAGATGAGAGATGAGAGATGAGAGATGAGAGATGAGAGATGAGAGATGAGAGATGAGAGATGAGAGATGAGAGATGAGAGATGAGAGATGAAAGATGCCTGCCTTTAGAAAAGTTGAAGTTTCACAAAAGTCTTTTGTTTAATTATGTTATCAAGCCGGATTGAAATCACTTTGGCCTGATTTCCAATTAGAGCTTACCTTCTTGTAAACAAGTTGAAAAAATTTAAAAAAAAATAGTGATGAGGAGGTTTTGCGCCCACTGGAGAAGGAGCACTAAAAAAGTTCCACTCCCGCGGGCTTTTCCCTGCTCACAAAAAAAAAACTTCGTATTCTGCGTATTCAGCAAAAGTGTGCAATTTTGGTGTCACCAATACTTCCAAGAAAATATTGAATTTTAAAATCATGCGCAAAAAAGTTATGTTTAGAAAAATGAAAATTAAATATTTTTAAAAGGTAATTGTCATAACATTGAAACGTTAATTGGTACTAGTACAGCCATTACTTCTTTGGCAAAGTTGCTAGAATTGGTACAATCAGATAATATTGCTCTTAAATGAATGTGAAAAAAGCTAGTATTTCTATCTCACTGCTAAGTGATTGAATGAATTTAAAAAAAAATTAGCTCTTTTTATGTTGAAACGCATAGTTGCGGCAGAAAATTGAGGCATTGGAAAACAATTAATTCAATTGACATCACTTGTGGTGCCTCACGAAGTATTACATGAAAAATAGTCAAGCAATATCTCGCTAGGCACCCAGCAGTGATGTCAATTAAATTTATTGTTTCTCAATGCAAAAAGATAAACTCTGCTAAACAGCTAAAAAAATTTTTGCCTAATAAGATACGAAGTGCCTGTCTTCGACAAAAATGTTCAGCGGAAAATTTCCTTTGAAGAATTTATAAATTGGCACAAAAACCATAAGCAGACTCGATTTTACAGAAGAAACAACACTGATGTTTATTTTTCAGTACAAAAAAATCAATTTTTCCATACAAACCTAAAAGATCATATTCACTCATATTAACGTTACTTGAAAATTCTGCAAAAGTTTATGGATGAGTTTTGAACAGAAACGAAGCTTTTAAGACCCTAGGGTTTGAAAAATTCAAAAATGACCCAAAATCGTCTACTGCACAGGCAACCAAGAATGAGCTTTAGCTGCTTTACTATTTTCTTAAGTTGAAGAGAAAATGTTGTAATTATAAACACAACATTATTTATTTTTTTTTAAATTATTTCTGATCATAAAAAATGTTTTTAGACGTCTGATGATGGATGAAGAAACGTAGCCCGAAACGTCGCGTGAAAAGTATAAAAATTGTTTAATTCACTGAAAACAATCAACTAGCAAAAGTCAAAACAGACGTTTCTGTCCATCATATTAAATCGGATATGATATAAAGTCCGCCATGTTTGTAAATTTTGAAATGATTTTGTTCCACGCGTCTTTAAGTGAGAATGTGATCGTCATGTTCTGTCTGTTACCAGCAGTGCATCCGGATGGCTAAAAATTAATTGACCAATGAAAAAACCGGGAAAATATTGTCGCTGGCGATGATTTGAATGCTATGAGGTGTTCCGATAGGTACGAATATGGTACTGTATAGCAACCTTATTTTGTAGTTTTTGTCGCTTAAGAAAGAAATGAATTTTATGTATGTATATTGCCTCCACTTTGATATGTAAATGCTGTTTTGCAGCTTTTATACGATTATTCTATAATGTTTATGGAACTTTCATCAAAACAGCATAGAAATATAGCTACAAAAATGTTGGTTTCGTTCTAACTTTAATTTTTTCATGTGCATTTCGTAGCTGATCTATGGTCTTTTTTCTGAAGCATGTTTCAATAGCGAAACACTGAAATGTTGTATCTGAATATTTTGTGGAAAACATTTTTGAAAAACATTGCGAGGTTTCTAAAACTATATATTTTATACAAATTTTTAACGAAGAGTTTCAAATTGACACTCAAAGTCTGATTAGGGAGATTGTTTTTGTGTAACGTTAAACGTTGTGTTGTCAATGTGGTAGTCTTAACAAAAATATTGAAAGATCAAAACAGTGAGGAATTCCCCCAGTGGTAGATGACATTCCTAAACAGTTTCCGGGAAAACCGCTCATCACTCAAATCAAGACATTCCTCAATCCAGTCAGTGTGAAGTACTGATCCACCACCGGAATGAGATTTCTTTTGTTTTAGCTGTGGTGTGATTGGGCAGCAGCAGCAGCAGTTCACTTTGACGCGATTCCCATGATTAGCTGCAATTACACGAAGCAAAGATGTCGCATTATTCGGTTCACTGCTGCTGCTTCAGCTGGTCGATGACGTTTCAATGATGTGATGAACAACATACTGGCTGTCTGTCCCCCGGAATGACAGCCGTGAAGTCTCGCGCTGCCGTTTATTGGATGGGTTGGATGATGATGCACTTGAGAATATGGCACTAAGGTAGGGAAATCAACCATAGCAATCACACAAAAACGTCGAACGCTTGTTCGTCACCCTCAAAGGCCCCTGCAATGTGAGTGAGTGAGAATTAGACCCACATACGTACCCTTTAAGTCACGTTCGATTGGGAAAAGATTTCTACCTCCGATTTTGGTGTTTGAAGCAGATAAAAGTCATCGAATGGCAAACGTCAATCTCGTCTTTTGGAGCTGCACATTTCCGGAGATTGACATGCGATACCTACATGGATGAAGCCTTCTCGCTAAGGGATTTGTTGTTAGGATTTCCATCCAATCAGGAAGGTTCACAGGTTACATTTGGTCGCAAAAGTGTATGCAGTTGAGATGAGGTACTTCATGCTGTTGATGCAGCTTAAAAAGGTGAATAAGGAGACCGACAGTATGTCATCAAGAGGAACTCTGTTAGGGATACAGAAGTTCTCAAGCAGTGTTATTGTTGCCAAAACAGGCAGCTAAACTCTCTTAGTGTCTGCGATAAAAAAAATGATAAATAATAAATAATGCTATCGAAAAATTACTGGTGTATTTAGTAAAGAAAAAAAATGAAAAATGAAAATGAAAATGAAATGAAGAACTAACAATCAACATTAATTTCAATCCAGAGGGGAGATAAGGGAATAACGAACACTCGGGGCGAAGGGAAAAACCATATTTTCTAAGGAAGTACGTATTTTCTTTTATAAAAAATCTTGAGGTATAGTATCGTTTTTTCTATAGATTTATTTTTTTTACAGAAAAAGCTTCTTTTACATTTAACAAAAATATTTTGAAAAAAACCTACTTGATTCTTAAGTATCGAAAAAATTATTATTTCAAGCACCATAAAATAAGCTCTAGGGATCGATAAATCAATTTGATCTAAAGGGGGGGGGGGGGGGGAGGGTGTAGGGTCTAACACTTTCAAAAAATCGATTTTTTTTTAAATTTATTTTCTTATTGTAAAACATTTCAAGAATGTTGTGTCAAATTTTCAAGTCAATTGAAGCAAAACTGTAGCAATTATAGGCCTTTATCTCCTCCTATCTAATACTGCAAGAAAGCAACAGCAGAAACTTCAAACGCGTTTTTCTCGAAAGCACATTTTTAAAGTCCGTGGACATCGTCATTTGAAAACTACTTATCCGATTCTTTTCAAATTTGAAACATATTTTCTACATATAAAATACTAGACCCCAACGTTTTTCTTTTTTTTTTACTTTGGGGAGATTTTACAGATAAAAATGGCGGATTTTTTCGTGAAAAATCGTAGTTTTTACTTCAAACAGCCACAAAAATTTCATAAAAAAAATTTTAAGTTAAATAAAAACGTTGGGGTCCAGAAAAACGTCTATAGAAAATATTTCGCTCTGATTTTTTGACTTCAGATGATTCTGTGCTGAGATACAGTGTCCACCGCAAATCCTGTTTTCTAAAAGACATCCTCGAAAGTGCTCCGTCACCGGCTAATTTTTAAATATTTTTCTAAGAAAAAATTACTAAATGTTCTTTTAACAATGCTTTGTATAATGCAAAAAATTTGAATTCATTTGTTTGAACGATAGCTCTAGAAAAAAATCGTGGAAATGGTGTTTATTTTACCTGTTAGACCTTACCCCCTCCCCTTAAATGTACACCCTGCTCCACCCAACAAACAATTTTGTATCTAAACTCGTATGCTATTTTGATATACTTCCCATGTAAATTATAGAAAGATCGTATAAAAGATGAAAAACCTACCAAAGTGGAGGCAATATACACATATAAATTTCTTTTTTTTTCTAAAGCTAGAATTTACGCAAGATTTTACTCTCATAGCTTTAAAATCTTTGCCAGTAACAATATTTTCCACTTCTCTCATTGGTCAATTTTACTCCATTTGCATCTGGGTTTTGGCCATCTGGATGCACTTCTGGTTACAGAGAGAACATGACAATGGTTTTCTTACTTTGATGCCCACGTGGTAGCAAAATAATTTCAAAATTTACAAGCATGGCGGACTTTCTTTCATGATCGTTTAACATTTTAACTGACTTTAGACGACATTATTTACGATCTTTTAACCCTTCGTTTTATGAATTAACAAATTTGTAACAATTAATGTATTAAAAAATGGAAAATTGTATATAACTTTAATTTTTTTTCTTTATGTAGGTACTCATCATTTCCAACTGTTTCAAATTATTTTTAATGAAAAATAAAAGAATCATGAAATGAAGGGTTAACTATGAAGTTGGAATTGTGATTCGTAACACCCTGGTTAAGGACTTAAGTTATCATTTCTGATACGATTTCATGAATAAACAGAGCACCAATGATCGAGGCATGATGAGAATTTTGTGCCGTAAAATTTAACAACTTCAACTCGATGAAGTCAACTCAAATCCAGAGTTATAGCATAACAGAATTTATTTAGCGAAATGGCCTAGAGGTAAGGTGTCGAAATGTAACTTAGTAAACTCTAGTTGGATTCCTGGTCGAGCCAGGAATTTTTGATTTACTATTCATACTTGATTATTATGATTGTTGCATTATACGGCTAGTATCATCAGCCGCCAAACAATGCACCAGAAACATAATGTATGAGTGTGAGTGAGTTGTTTGTGTTCTACAAACACACAAACAATATTTTGATGTTGCTTTGTTTGATGCATGATGCGAATAGCCGTATAACAAAAAAAATTATCAATCATGAATAGAAAATGAAAGAAATCGCCTTGACCAGGAATTGAACTTGAGTTACCTCCCCGTCATCAATCCTCTAGGCCAACTCGTCAGATGAAATTTGTCAAGCTGTAGCTCTATAATATAGATGACTAGTTCGCTGCTAGATTCTACGGCTGAAAATGCTCATCGAGCCCCGATTAATGGTGCTTATACTGCCCATTATGCCCCTATAGTGACCGATTTTCCGCTTTCGACAAAAAAAAATGCATTTGGTCATTATGTCATTATCTTCCCTTCTACGGAAAAGTTTTATCTTGCACTTTCCCACAAACTTAAGAATTTTCGATTTTTTTCAAAAAAAAAAATCAGTCAAACAAATTACTAATAAGAAAGGCTCCCGTTATCAGTTAAAGTAACCTTATCTACCCTCAATCTGTTGGTTTAGCATTGTTTTTTCATAAAATAAATTGACGTGGCTGCATTACAACCGAACTTCTCAAGAATTTATTAAATTTGATTAAATCCGAGAATGATACTGCGCTCAACGCTCATCTTATGAGAATAGCCCCAATTGCCTCGATAATCAGGCAATATGTTCAACCAAATCATTGTAACAAATGAGAATGAACAAGAAAATGTGAAAAAATGATAACTTCAGATGTTAAATATAATGTTGAATAGAATCTGTTTACTGCTCAAAGTTTTGTTGACAAGAAGAGACTCAATCCTCCGGATTGCTCCTAAAATCATATAATTTCATCAAAATACTATTGTGACAAACGGGAATGCAACTGCTCAGGTGCTAAATTAATTGAATGAGGTGCAAAACTAATTTTTGAATCGAATGATTAAACCGTTTAGCACTCAGCTGACAAGAAGAGTCTCAGTTTTCCTTATTTCCCATATATTCAACCAATGCACCATGCAAAATAAGTAGAAAGCAAGAAGAAATTTATTATCTTACTTCCTACACTAACCTCAAGTGAAAATGTCTAGAAAATCGATAAGACCTAGTTTCAAACACCGCACAAGCTTACAAACGGAGATATATCTAATATCTTTTTAACCCTTAGTTCTCCTGTATTTTGTAATAAATCCAGGGAAAAAACTTATACTGACTTTGAAATTTTGAACAAAATCAGACTAATCTAATGTGATTTTTTTAAGGAAACAAATGAAGGCCGCTCGAACTACCGCTAGGTTCGAAAAATTGAGTTTTCGCCGATTTTATCCTCAGTTCCCCTTCTTTCTTCAATTATTTCAGATAGAGCAGGTTTGAAGATGAAAGTTCTGAGCCAAATGAGAACTATCTTGTGTGATTTTTTCTTTCCTAGATATAGAATGAAGGTTGTTTGAGCTACCCTTCGCATTGCAAGATGGAGTTAAAGCTACTTTACTCTAAATTCTCTTAATTTTTCAAATAGTTCTGAGAAAACATGTACGGATTTCAATATTTTGAACAAAATTAGACCTATCTTAGACCTATTTTTTTTCGGAGGAATCGAATGAAGACTGTTTTAGCCACCCGCACGCTTCGGAAAATAGAGTAATAGCTGTTTTACCCTCAATTCTTCTAAATTTTTCAAATCGTTTAGAAAAAACATGGATGGAGGGGGGAAGGGTTTGAACATTTAGGGTCAATTGAGAGAAAAATAGCCTCTACTGCATTTCCAAACAGCTTTTTTCATATCTCGAAAAAAAATAACCATCGTTTGCATAGTTCTCATTTGGTTCGATATTTTCAAATCCGAGCCTGCTTTTTTCTAAAGTAATTAAAAAATATAGGGTAATCAAGGGTAAAATCACCAAAACTCAATTTTTAGAAGCTTCAGATGGCTCAAACATCCTTCATTCGATTTCTCGGAAAAAAATACACAAGATAAGTCTTATTTGGTTCAAAATTTCATAGTCCAAATAAGTTTTTTCCTGGATTATTTACAAAATAAAGATGTTCAAAAGGCATAAAATATATCTCCGTTCTTTTTCTCGTGAGGCGTTTGTTACTATGTCGAGTCGATTCTCGAGGCATTTTCACTTAAGGTGAGTATTTTTTCAAAGGTTTTATTAGAGTAGGAGAGGATATACTGAATTTTTCCGCTGTTTATGAAGTTTTTTACCCATTGTGCTTGAAATGTTTTGCGTAAAATTGATAAAGAGAAAGAATTAGAAAGCCAGGCGAAAAGACAACTAGACAAAAAGTTTTAAGTTCTTAAAGTTGCACTAATCTCTTTTTCAAAATATATCTCCATCAAACCAAATGGAAATGTTACTCACATTTTTATATCAATGCTTAATACAAGCCTTTGAGCTATCCTGAAAACGATTCATTGCCTCAAAAAACTCATTTTTTTAACCTTGCTTTCCAAAAAGAATGAATCATCAAATAAGAATAATGAAGAAAATTCTGATGCAGAGATGAAATTGATGAGGTGATGAGAAAAATCTGATGGCGAATATTTAAAAATACATAAACCGTTGAGACCTAGTGTTGTTTCGAAAAAAAACTTGATTCAAAGGAATTTGGTTATTTTTTTTTTTTTTTTGTTAAATTTAATAAATTTAAATAACTGAACCTCTTGTAGGTACTATTCTATCTAGTAGATTTAAATGTGTTTATAGCAATTTTTTTGCAACGGAGATCGTCGTTATTGATTTTTGATTATCAACTATATCGATTCTAGAAGAGCTACGTGAAACTTATGAAAAACATTTAAACTCTGGACCATTGTTTGAATGCAATATCACAAAATAAGTAGAATAGTTTTGAAATTTCCTCAAGAAGAAATTTGATAAAAATATTACTCAAACACATTTCACAGTGAAACAGTGAAAATGATGACAATTTTTACACAATAATCAATTGAAATGTATGGATGAATTCATTCTAGAAAAATATAACATACGTTTTCAAGCCAACAATTACTGCTTCATTGTGTAGATAAAAGAAATTGTTTATATTCAATGGGGTTGTTTTAAAAAGCGAACAAAAACAGTCGCAAATTAAAGAATTCACTTTTGAGTTTTACAAAAAAAAACCTTGACATTTTATAACAAAAAATGATCTAAGGAGATGATTCTGAAACCTGAATTTTATAAAAAACGGTTGGGACACAACTGAGTTACAACAGCGCGAATGAGTGAATTCACTAAAAAAAATTAAATTTTTGTAAAAATTTATTAGAGAAATATCAGATATACTTTAAAAATGATTGGAAATATGCCTTGACAGCTGTTTAGACCCTACATATGGTTGGATTTTTACAATTCGCTCATAACTTAGTCGATTTTTCAAGAGTTCGTTACTTTGAAATTTAGAAATATAAAAATTCTGAAAAAAGAAGTTTCGGTAAATTTTCAAGTTAAGACTGTGAAATATAGTAGAAATTTTAATTTGTGATTCCTCAATACGTTGCTATTCGAGTGCCAGTCAAAATAAGGAAAAAGTTAGGAAAAGATACTGAAAACTGATGATTGTACCTATTGTACAAGTCGGAATATTAAAATATCACTTTTAAAAGTGTTCATTAAATTTGAAGGCTCAGAAAAACTTGAAATTTCGAAACGTGAATTCAGTTCACTACCCTGTTCTGTACAAATTGAGTGAATTCACGTCCTAATTTTAATGTGGGATAACTTGATTAGTATTTGTTCAATCGAGAAACTTCGCACATCATATTGTGGGTAATTATTTCCTCTACAACTCATTTGAAAACATGGACATCCAATTTCCACAGAGAAAACATGACATTAAAATGGTATGTACTTAAGTCGAAAAGGTCTATTCTAACGTGAATTCATGTCACAAAAGTAATCGATTGCAATACAAACAATTTAAATTTTTTATGACCAATTTATGATTATATTGAATTAATTTAAAAGTAAGTTTTAAAGTAAATTGGTTGACTTCTAGAATGGAAACAGTTGAGAAAACTGTTGATAAACGATTTCAACGTTATAGTGGAATGTGTCATAAGTGGGTCTTGACTTCTTTGATAAGATTTGTATTTTTAATACAATAAAACTATTTTGAAATTTTATAACTCAAAGCTTTCAAATATGAGTGAATTTAGTCAAATCATTTGATACCTTTAAAAAATCTATCAAATAGTTTCTTTCTTAAAGCTTTTGTAAGAGCTAAGAAAATTTCCTTAAACTTAAGCAGTTTGGCAAAAGTAGAATGCTTGTCATAACTTTATAAAAAAGATAAATAAAAAGTTCCTGATCTCCGGTATCATTTGGAATACTTTTAACAACACAAATATCAAATGTTGTTGAAAAATAATAAAGAAATATGATCAGTCAAAAAAATGAAGTTGGAACGTTGGAAGGATTGAGGGAAACCCATTGAGTCACAAGTAACAAGTAAACTTCATACTAGCAACGAAAGAAAACGAAAGAGACGAAAGAGAACAAATGCAACAGGGCCATTTTCAAAAAAGGGCTAAAAGTTTGATAAAATCTAGAATTAAATAGCTACTAATCTTCTTCAAATAAGCTAAAAAGAGCAGAATACAAAAGTTGATTGATGTAGAATTCAGAAGTCAAAAGTCATAAACCCAAATTGAGAATCACTGGCTCATATCAGCTCGAGTCACGCTAAAGCTGTCCCGAGTCAGTCAGTTGACACGACAACAGATCGATTTGACATTTATTCTAACGGCATCCAGCTGGCTTCACAGCTTATGGACAAATTAATTGATTCATTATTATGGAATTTGTCAGAACAAATGCCTCCTCAATGCACCTGGCGAACAAGCAATTACCTGTATGCAAAACGATGAATGATGCTGCTGCTGATGATTCTGCATAGTCGTTTGGCATATATTGCTGATAAGAAATAGTTTTGCTGCAAGACAATTTAACCTCAAAAGATACACTAGTTTTGCAATGTCTCATGATGACCCCCGAACATCCATCGGTTGTCACTAGGCATCTGGAAACATTCCAGCTGACCTCTTACACGCTAGACTGATTGAGCAGTATTTTCATCAATGGTTCCGTATAAGTAGGTAAGTCTGCTTGCGTGGTTGCACCTTCGGCATTGAATTTCTGAAATGCAAACCTTGACAATTGAATCTTGATAGATCATACGCTTAAGACGATGATTCCATTTCTGCTTCTAGAAGAAAACTTTCCTGGTGCAGATGCGACAGCATCTCTCTAAAATGATTGAATCATTTGCTTGGCGATTTATCGAATCACTTGATTGGCGTGGTTCCCTTGACCTTTTTTCTGTAACCTTGAATTGTACTGCCAGTTCTACCTATTTCTTAAAATATCGTACTGTTGATTCAAACGAAGATTTCGAATTAGAGCACTCAGATCATAGCAAATCTATATCGTTTTTCCTCCTGGCGCCAAAGGCAAAAGTACTCACCTCTTTACTTGTCAATCGGACAAGATCGGACCTCTCGAAGCACTCCTTCAAAGGCTCATACAATAGAAAATATCCTATAAACCAGCAATAGAGCATCTGCGAGACTCTTGAATCTAGTTCAACTGGTAGGTTTCCAATTGCTCCACTTCTAAGAAGGTGCCATGCCACGGTTCATTTCTTCAAACCCAGCAAATTACCGAAGCCAATCATCTCTGAATTGTTGCGCGCGGCTTGCCTTTTCAAAAAACATCCCCAGGATAGTCGGTAATTGACAATTTGCTGCAGTCGATCGAATTTCGTGATGCTCTATTTTGGTAAGTTACTTCCCCCCGTGATTGTTGAGTTCCATTCATTTTTGCTTTTCAAAAAACTGAAAAATAAACTTCGCCCTGGGGCAACCAAATGTTCATTTGGCTGGCAAAGTTCCGATAAACATACTTGCTTCCGGCTAGAGCTCATTGCCTATTTTGGCCAATCAAATTTGGTTTCAAGTAGGATGAAAATAATTTGCTTATTTGATCTCTCAAATTCCACAAAGATTAACGCATTATTTTTGTACTTTTTTTTTAAATATTATCTCGACAATATTTGAACAATTGGTAAATTTTGTTATCAGAATGAGTTTATTAAGTTTAGTTTGAGTGAATAGAAAGAAATTGAGGCCATTTCGTGGAGCCAAGGTGCATAAGTCAAGCTTGCAAGATGACCCGGTTTTACCTGGACTTGCCCGGTTATTTGATACAAAATTTAAGAAAGGTCCGATCCGAGCCGGATTACCGGATTTCGGTGGAAAAAGCCGAATTTTGTCTGGATTTATTCACTTTTTTCCAAATCTAACAAAAAAACTCAAATGGAGTTTTTCAAATTTCAGATTTTTGCTTTAAAAACCGGTTTTGTTTTACAAGTTTTATCAAAATAATCATGAACGGTTTTTGGGAAGCCTAAACTATGATTAAAAACTTGGTGGTGTGTTTTTATGGGAAAAAAAAGTGTTTCAAGCTCTTCTCTCCTTGATTGCCCTAATTTTCGGTTGAACGTTTTGAAATGAAATGCCCAAATATTGCGAGGTTTAAAGATAACATTGCCAGAGTTTGTTTGGTCCTGATACGGTCGCGAAAAATTCTAGCAACTTTAATTTAAGTTGCCCAGAACCTTGTTTCGAGAAAACTTTAAGTTGTTTTGTTTGATTATTTTCTTACAATTTCAAAAGTTTGTTTTTCTTATTGAATCTTGAATTCTATTAAATTCAAAAAAACCTGAGTAAAATTACTTAATTTAGTTTGAAATATGAAAAAGTTTATCCGTCGAGCTTCGTCGGATAAGGCTATGATCATTTAGTATCCGGGCAAATTGTTTCGTTGATAGCTACGTTACTAGAGCTCGGATATGCAAAACTTTAGTAGCGTTGTGTTGGTTATGAAAAGGACTATCTCGCTTATTTTTGATAGATTTTTAAGTTGATGTGTGTTTGAGATATTTACGATGCAAAAAGACATGGTAAAAATAATTTTGCGCAAATTTGCTCCTTTTACGCATTTTGCTTCTCGAAAATTCTTCATTGTCAACTTGAAAACTCATGAACTGTTGATTTTTTCTAATTTTTTTTTTGGCTCAAACGATCAAGAAGTATAAGGAGCCACTTTAGGATGCTCACGAAGTTCAAACCAAGCATCGGAGTGGGACCCTTGATCTTAAATATGGGTAAATACACTGCCGGCCAAAAGTTTGGGATCACCCACTAAAAAACATGCAAATTTTGATCGTTCATATCTCAGCCGTCTTAGGACATATTGAAAATCATCTGATCTCATTTGAAAGATAATGAGCAACAGCTATCTCGCATGTTTTTATAAGAATGATCCCAAACTCACCATACAAAGAGGTGATCCCAAACTTTTGGACGACAACTCAAGTGTCTATTTTATTAATTAAAAATGCGTTTTTGAATTTTTTCAAAAAACTTTTTGATTGTGTTTTGAGAAGTAAAGAACAGAAATTCTAATGCCACTCAACTTTTGAGATTTGGTCCACCCTATCCCGAGATGATCGGCTTTGAATATTGAGTGCGATTTTTTGAAAATGTTATAACTTTAAGTTAAGTTCTAAGTTCAAAACTAAAACATTATATTTGGGCAAAATACCTCTGAGATAGCTATTGCTCATTATCTTTCAAATGAGATCAGAAGATTTTCAATATATCCTAAGACGGCTGAGATATGAACAATCAAAATTTGCATGTTTTTTAGTGGGTGATCCCAAACTTTTGGCCGGCTGTGTAGACTATGTTTATTAAGAATAACTAAAAGTAGACCACCTAACTATGCAGTAAATCCGTTTTGGCTGGCAAAAAGTGTTGCCTGACTAGTAAACACCAAGTAAATAACTAATAATGAGTAGTTCCATGGATCACAATCTGTGCAACCGGTTTTTACGCAATGTGAAAGATGTGTTCTTATGGACAAAGAAATTTATGATATAACCGAATTTAAGAGGTCAAATTCTTCGAGATGCCTACTCATGAAAAGGTTCGAACTAGATTCCAATTAGTTTTTCCAGGTGAATTTGTGTAAAATATCATGATCTTGCAAAGGTTTTGCTTCTGTGATAAAAAAAAATACATCAATACATGACTGAAAAAAGTGTGCAAAGATAAAAAAGAGATTTTATGAAAAAGTTAGAGTATTTCTTGAAATCATCGGTAAACATTTTTTTTTTTTACATTAAATGTCATATTAACACCTTCATTTCCTCCATAGAAAATTTTTCGATCAAATGAACCGTTTTTAAAATAACCACGTTTGTAACTGCCCGGACACTAAATGATCATAGCCTTAGAACATTTTTATTCAGATTTCCGGTTAAGGAAATTACTTTTTAGTGAGCTGGATGAAATTCTTATTTGGGTGTCAAATCTCAGAATTTTCCGACCGAGAATTATCGGGAATGCGTTAAATTCGTGAATCTCCACTTCCCGGGAATCATCATTTCATTCCAATGAATTCTCGACCCTTATTAAATGTCGATGTTCGTATTGCTTGGAGACATCTAGAACATTCTTTCAATAATTTTATATCACTACGAATATTACACAAACTTTCAACCGGCCTGTTTATTGATATTTAAACAAAGCACTTTGATAATATACTGATCTTGATGACAGTGTACATCTTTAAGCCAATTGGTGCAAATTGAGATTTTTGTAATATAATAATAGTGATTTTTTTAAAAATAATTTCAGAACTGTTATAAGATGTGATAAGACAAAATAAGTATGTGTTCTCAGAATCTTCTATTATTCTTATAAGATCTATTGAGTTGATAAGAATTTTCAATTAACCATATACTGCATAAATTAATCCTGTATTCGCACTGTTCAGCTAATATTCTAGTTTCTTGTTTGTGGGATTTATTTAAATTAAAATGAGGTCGAAAAACATTATCAAGAATTCTGTTAAGGTTTAGTCAAATATATTTTGATCGAATAACATACGTTTTTCATGTTTTTGAAATATCTCTTCCGATCTCGTCAATTCCTGGGAACTGTCAGATCTCCCGATTCCGAGAACGAGCCGGTTAAAAGTTCCTGTTTACGGAGCTTTATTAACCAGCAAACCTTATTTAATACAGGAGAGTCGAAAATATGTTTAAATTACGTTAAACAGTAAAATAGTTCTGCCATTTACAACTTGAAACTGGAAAAAAGTAAATTACTGAAAAAAAATACAGATTGGAATCAAAAACCTGTTTTTGGATTCAAATTCAGCCCAGTATCTATGTGTCATCATAGCTGGAAAACTAATCAATCAAATGGAACTGAATTTGGTATGGGAAAGTATTTGGATACGAGAAATGTTACTATGATACTTTGAGAACCCTCTGTTCATTAGTGTGAATATTTGAGGGGAGAGGATGCTCCCATTCAATTTTTTACATGAATCGAGAACTTATCCCGCAAATGGAAGGAAATTTAGCTTGAGAAGGTATTTGAGTACGAGGAATGCTTCTATGAATCTCTAGTACCCATCCCTCTTGGGTCCCTCCCTGGGGAAATAAGAAGAGGGAGAGACCTACTTCACATTTTTTACATTATTTTAATATTTTTCAAGCAAATGAAATCAAATTCGGCACGGGAAGGTATTTGAACATGAGTACTATTGCTATGATTGCTATGCTCCCTTACAATATTTATGTTGCATAACTCGAGAATTGTTCAAACAAATGGAAACCAACTTGGCATGGGAGATCATGTGGTACGAGGAATGGTTATATTATGTGATTATGTGAGACTGCTTCATTCTTCCATTGGGTATATTGGAAGGGACAAGGTGGGCTCTCATACAATTTTTTTGCACAACCCTGGTATTTATCTCAATATGATTTTTTTTTGTTTTATTTATATAATTATCGACAAATGGAACCAAATGAGAAGGTTTTTGGGTTTCAAAAATTGGGTGTGATTGTTAGAAACGCTTCTTTCAATCAGTGGTGGATGGGTAAAGACCGCGCCTTCAATACTTCTCTCAATGCAATCGTTTATTCCACTGAAAAGCATTTCACAATCTTTTAAGTCTCATATTTGGTCAAATCTGGTGAAAAGCACACTCAACTTTATTGGGAATCTGTTTTTAAAAAGATTTTTTTGGCCTATTGGCTGACTTTCCCAAGAAATCAGGGAAGAATCTTAGGGAAAATTCACTAGCCAGAATCCATTTTTCCAATGGCGCTGTTAGGATCAGTTTTTCATTGCTCCACTATAGTACTTACACAGTATACAATATCTTTTCTACAACAATTTTTCTTTTTTGCCAACTATTGGCGAACTTTCCCAAGTAAAAAAAATCAAATCTAAGGGGCAATGCACGATCATGATGGCACATTCTCAGACTTAAACTGCTCACCAACGCTGGGGGTCAAGATTTAGGGTTATATAGATTTTTTTTGCCAAAAATCGTCCGTTTTCCGAAAAACAGAATCAAATCCGACTGAGATGTCACTTGTGTGTTTTCGGCCAATCCACAAAATGTATATGGACGGTTGTCAAAATCCGATCTTGAATATTTTCCAATACAGTAATTTTCATACTGAAATAAATTTATTAAGTAAATAGATACATATTTATCTTATGATAATGTTCAATTATAAGGTATACCGGAGTAAATGTGGTCGGTTTTTCGTATAGTTCAACTTTAAAAAATCAGCAGTCGAGCAATTTTTATAAAGTCACTTTTAATGTGATGCAGAACATGTTGTTCACAAACGTCGAAGAGATGAGCTTGATAGAAGCCAAGCTAGAAACGTTATCAGGTAAATTGTTATGGCCTTCTGGTGTCTCCACTTACCTCGCATGTGGAACTTTTTCTGCTAAGCCTGCTTAGAATCGATTTAAAAAAAAAACTGTAAATGAAGCATTTCAAGTTCAATGATTTAGGGTGGATATAAGTAGTCAACCAAGCTAAGCTAAGCTTAGAGCCAGCTAGTTTACGAGAAATTTGCAATTGAAAACGATGCACATCAACTCGACATCGAAGTTGAAAATAGAAAATTCCCAAAAAGTCGCTTCAAACATCCGTTATTGTCGGAAGTATCTTTTTCACAGTTATTGTTCAGGATCGCCCCTGATGGCAGGATCGATAGCATCAGATATTCCGTGAATAAATAAAACCGCACTCATACAAACAACATTACAAAAAGGGGACTGTATTTTACCGAACTTCAAACAACTTAGACTAATAACAATTATATCGACATCTGACACAAACTATTGTCCCTTTTGGACCTCTGACTCTGGCCATTCTGGCCTCTGACTTGC
This sequence comes from Uranotaenia lowii, assembly GCF_029784155.1. Classification (NCBI taxonomy): domain Eukaryota; kingdom Metazoa; phylum Arthropoda; class Insecta; order Diptera; family Culicidae; genus Uranotaenia; species Uranotaenia lowii. The sequence continues at coordinate 76,211,926 of NC_073693.1, read as the reverse complement.
CGCTCAGGCCTCTGACTTTGTTGCCGTCTCCGATGGTGGTTGGTTGGAAAAGAGACCGAGTCAAGGATCGACGGTGGCTCGATCCTTCGGAAAAACCTCTTCGTGTCCGAGGAAAACCGATGATTTTGGCGCGCATTACCGCCGTTAATGCGCGCAGCATCGCCATGTTGCTACTGGGTCATTTCGCTTCTTAGGGTGATTCATGGTGACCCGTTCGTTCCAGAACAGTTATTATATAGATTACAAGTGAATTGTACATACACACTTATCCCGGTGTTCCTTACTACATTGAGTCCACGAAAATATGTCATCAATTTCAAATTTATTATCAGTAATTTATATGAAATTCAAAACAAAGCTAACAATCCACAGATTAAAAATAAGTATTGTTTGGCTTCTTTTGATTGGTATCGATTATATCTTAATGATCATTGATTATATTAGCGATAAGATAATATTCACAAAATAAATAAATAAGCAAAAACACTTACTTAAAATGTTAATTGAAAAATCAGACAGCATTAAAAAACAGCATATTTGTAAATCTAAAGAAATATGGATCATTTGTGAGATTGTGAATAGAGCTTAGAAGAAAACAAAAAATCTTATCTAAAATAGAACATTATTTTTGGTAGTCGTGGTTTATTTCTATATAAACAAGTTGTTCTCTTGCTTAGGTTCTAACTTTTTCTACTTCCATTCGTTGTTAACAGAATAGCAAAGAGTACATAGACAAACTCCAGACAATCAAATACACCGACAGATAGGTGACAGATACATGACGGATCATCACCGCAAAACTTCGTGTTTTGTGGTTAAAAGGGGCGATCACAACACCGGTGAGTAGAAAATTTCATCATCATCTTTGCTAACATTCCTCGAGAGAGCATACTGTGAATCGACAAACAATTGCTCAAATGGATCTTTCATAAACTTTGCGTAATCATGCGAGGGGATTCGAAGCGCGTCAGGGAGATGTTCACAAACGACTAAGGAAAAACAATGGGGCCAACCCTTCATGCTTAAACCGGTTCTATAGGAAGGTACCTGCATCTGATTCGTAAGTGCTGTTCATTGTATGATAATTCATCACAAAATGACAATTTTATCTCCGATTTAGTATGCCTCCCACTACATCGGAAATTCTTCACCCCATGGCGTTCGGAAACATTCTCGAAAACATCCAACTCTGGCCCCCTTAAGGCTAAAGAATTCCAACGTTCTGCTGAAGTTGTACCTTCCATTGCTAAAGGGCCTCCGTTTCTATTCATCAGCTCATGATTAATGAATGCCATCCATTGGCGATGTCCTTCCGATGGACGTACCGGTACCTACTACTACATATGCTTATGCTGCTGCTACTCTATTCATTCACCCGTCCAGCCACCCCATTGATAAAAGTGCGATGCGGAAGTACGTCTCGTATGTATGTAGGTTATGCAAAAGCCGAATCGGACAGCTTAGCAGCTGGAGCTGGGGAGAAGCACACAAAAACAGTAGCATAAAAAATGAGCTCCAATGAAAAATTAGGCGCCTCCCTAATGGCCGGTCGACGACGAGGACGAATGAATGGAGCGACCCAATCAGCATTCCCTGGCGGCCGATTCGATGCATGGAACAAGTGGCTAATGCCAGCCGCCTCAGTCTCAGCAGAGTGTCTCCATCAAAATGTGCCTGGTCATCATATCCATTTGCTGGGGCAGTCTTCGTCGTCGTCGTCGTTCACGATGCAGTTGTTGCTTCATCATCAACAGCGAGGAGCAACTAGTAGAATAATGTTTTCTAATTCATCGTCACCCCTCTAAGCTTGCCTTCGTTCCTCCCCTCTGAAAAAGGAATTGATTAGTTGTTTTGATCAGCTTCCGCATATCCTTGATCTGATTGTGGTACCTACTCGCGTCTAGCTTCTGTTACGAGGCTCCAGGACATGTACGCCTCATGGTGCAATAGGATTGAAGCCAACCTAACCTTATGTTAAAATAATATGCGTATGAAATAAAAAAAAATCATTGCTTTTATTTGTGTATAAGTAGAAAAGGTTAATGCATTTATGGAGGATTGTTATAGATAGTGTATAGAGCACGATTTTTATAACGGTAGTCGCTTGCATATTTAACCTATTCAGTACCAAAGACTGAGTCCAAAGAAAAAGTTTGAACAATTTGACTTTGAAGCGACTGTTGTTAAAAATTGTATGATAAACCCTAATCCGTCCCTGAAAATTTTACCCGTTTCTAGAGTTCCTAGAGTGTAAATTTAACACTCCTGACTAAAATCGCTATATCCCTCCTTTTTTCAACGAATTTGTGCAAAGTTTATAGTTTAAGAAACCTCGTGATGTAGCTGTTTTTTTTTTTCAGACAATATGCAGCTACATATAACACTTCAGTTTTCTGAAGAAAAAAAACCTATTTTTGTGAAGTATTGCAGCGCTAATGTTATTAAACCACAATAAATGGTGTGAGTACCAGTATTTTCCGGGAACAAAACAATTTTTAGAATTCCCGAATCCTCGGAATCGATAGAAAAATCTCAGGAATTCCCAAACAAAATAAACTGAGTTGAGTTTTCGAAAAATAACACAAACTATATCGAAAAAATAGATCATAGTCAGTTAGGAAAATTATGGTCTAACCATGGTATATGTTTAAGGCTGATTTTTTTCTTCTAAAGATTGTAAAAACATGGACATCCTCAAAATAAAATAAAATCAAATAAAATAAAAAAAAGGGATTTAAGAAAACCACACGTTGAAAGTGGAAAACAACGAATATGTAATTCAAACAATTTCACTAAAGAAAAACTACAAGAAACGATGGAGTGCTGTATTTAGCTAAATTCATCATTTAGAACTTTCGTTTCGCAATCTGTGGACAGTAGTAATCTGCATCTGCAATCTGTATCTGCAGAGAAATGACACATATTGAACCAAAAGTGTAGCGCTGCAGCTATTTGAAATTTTACCAAATTTGATGAATAACCAGAAGTCTAGCAAATAAACTTTTATCAATAGTGAGAAATCTTTCTCGATTTTATCCAATTTTTGTAGCAAGAATCAATCGAATTTGTTCGTTTAAGGGCTACATACCTCGTTTTATTCTAGCAACACACAGTACAGAATAAAGCTAAGAAATATGTGAGTACAGAATGTCATAAATCTATGATTCCGTATGCAGCAGAGAAGGGTTAAAATTTTTCCCGGATATTTGAATTATCAGACTTCCCGATTCCCGGAAAAGCCAAAATGGCCGGAAAATTTACACTGTAGCTTATATACACAAAATCCACTGCAAAGTTGAATTGAAGTGTTAGAAAATCTGAGGAAGTGCATATTGATAAAAAGATCGAAAAGTTCCCCTGAAAATTCGTTAAAAGTTCTGTGTTTTGTATTTTGTAAATCTAAAGATGTCAAAATGTGCGAATTTTTCGTCATCTTTCCAATCATACATTGAAAATTTTATTGTGGTATCATACAATTTTGATGGTTTATTGATTGGAAAGTTCGGTTATACACCACTTTTTACATTTTTGTTATCATGATTCTAAAATATTTTTGAAAAAAATAATTCTTATGTTCAACGTAAACTTCTAACTTCAGCTTTCTTGAACATTAATTGATTTTTTTCTAGCATTTCGTAGCTGATCTACATTTTTTTCGAAGCATGTTTTTTTGGATTTTTTTTTCTTGCATATCTGAAGTATTGTAGCTGAAAATGTTTCTGAGTTTTTAAACTTTTAAACTATAGAAATTTTTATCGAGGAGGGTCAAATTGGATGCGTCCATAAAAAAGTAGAACAAAAAAAAAAAAAGTTTTCGTGGGTAAAATTTTGTAACTCAATTATCCGAAGAATTCGATTATGCAGTTATGCATACCGAAAATTAACTGGGGGGAACGTAAAACCGAGTCCAACCCGTATATATTGTTGAATAATAAGCTCTCACAGCTCACAACTTAATTATGATTTCGATAGAAATAAACATAAGTTTTAGTTTTTTATCACAATAAGAAAAAAATTTAATAACTCACGCGTGAACTTGTTATTAGATTTTAAAAAAAAACCTTGAACTTTCCGATAGATTTTCTTTCGTGAACTGAGAGTTAGATAGACTAAGGTTGCCAGAAAAATTGGGAAATTTTATATTAAATCCTGGCAAATTCCGGGCATTTAAATTATAAGGT
>NC_073693.1:76085665-76207245 GCF_029784155.1 Uranotaenia lowii | reverse complement strand
TCATTACTTATGACCCGGGATCGCAATCATCGAAACTCTTCCCCACTACTAATAAGTGAATAAATTCGAATGATATCCACTTCATCGCAGCCGCCGCCGCCGGTCAGATAAAGTTCACCAACTAATCATCTCTTTCATCTCAACTGGGAGCTTCACTCACGCTGTATATGTAATCGGTCAGCTCCAGTCCACCGCAATCGGACTCGAAACAACACCCGGAATGGACCGGACTGATCTGATGCTGCCTGCAGCTAAAATTCGCTCGTTCTCTTCTGGTTCCGGTTCCTGGCTACGGTTCCCCGATGCCACCGACTCGGTCTCGTATCGCAGCAGACTTCAATCGAAATCGAAGGCGCAGTGCAATTTTATCGTAATTAATTAGTGCAACTGGGAAATTCATCAGCTGCACGATATTGGCCCTTTTATGAAATGAAATGAAGAGCAGCGACAGACGCGCACCAACTAACTAACTAGGAAGTGGATAGAAGTGTGGAACCAATCGGATGGATGTGCTTCCGGTTTTTGTATCGTTTTTTCTGTTTTACTGATTCCGGATTTGCTAAAATTGATCTTTTGAAGTTGCTTATGAAGCGGGATGAAATTTGATTTGTCAACTCAATTGGACCCTTTTTTGTGGTATGAATTATGAGTTGTCATTCGAAAAAAAAAAATGAAAAAGTAATGATTGAAGTTCGTTAAAACTGCTCAACAGAAATGAATTTGTTTATTCAACAACAGAGCTTGGTAAAAATAGTTGGTAACAGTCTAGTAGCTATCACCATTGATTAATTTTATTAAATTTAATTTGAAGTACAGAGCCGTCACTCGTGGCTAAAAAAATAGCATTCAAGTCTTCTATGTTAATGGTCATGAGATCGATTCCCAGTCATGTCTGTCTGTCTGTCTGTCTGTCTGTCTGTCTGTCTGTCTGTCTGTCTGTCTGTCTGTCTGTCTGTCTGTCTGTCTGTCTGTCTGTCTGTCTGTCTGTCTGTCTGTCTGTCTGTCTGTCTGTCTGTCTGTCTGTCTGTCTGTCTGTCTGTCTGTCTGTCTGTCTGTCTGTCTGTCTGTCTGTCTGTCTGTCTGTCTGTCTGTCTGTCTGTCTGTCTGTCTGTCTGTCTGTCTGTCTGTCTGTCTGTCTGTCTGTCTGTCTGTCTGTCTGTCTGTCTGTCTGTCTGTCTGTCTGTCTGTCTGTCTGTCTGTCTGTCTGTCTGTCTGTCTGTCTGTCTGTCTGTCTGTCTGTCTGTCTGTCTGTCTGTCTGTCTGTCTGTCTGTCTGTCTGTCTGTCTGTCTGTCTGTCTGTCTGTCTGTCTGTCTGTCTGTCTGTCTGTCTGTCTGTCTGTCTGTCTGTCTGTCTGTCTGTCTGTCTGTCTGTCTGTCTGTCTGTCTGTCTGTCTGTCTGTCTGTCTGTCTGTCTGTCTGTCTGTCTGTCTGTCTGTCTGTCTGTCTGTCTGTCTGTCTGTCTGTCTGTCTGTCTGTCTGTCTGTCTGTCTGTCTGTCTGTCTGTCTGTCTGTCTGTCTGTCTGTCTGTCTGTCTGTCTGTCTGTCTGTCTGTCTGTCTGTCTGTCTGTCTGTCTGTCTGTCTGTCTGTCTGTCTGTCTGTCTGTCTGTCTGTCTGTCTGTCTGTCTGTCTGTCTGTCTGTCTGTCTGTCTGTCTGTCTGTCTGTCTGTCTGTCTGTCTGTCTGTCTGTCTGTCTGTCTGTCTGTCTGTCTGTCTGTCTGTCTGTCTGTCTGTCTGTCTGTCTGTCTGTCTGTCTGTCTGTCTGTCTGTCTGTCTGTCTGTCTGTCTGTCTGTCTGTCTGTCTGTCTGTCTGTCTGTCTGTCTGTCTGTCTGTCTGTCTGTCTGTCTGTCTGTCTGTCTGTCTGTCTGTCTGTCTGTCTGTCTGTCTGTCTGTCTGTCTGTCTGTCTGTCTGTCTGTCTGTCTGTCTGTCTGTCTGTCTGTCTGTCTGTCTGTCTGTCTGTCTGTCTGTCTGTCTGTCTGTCTGTCTGTCTGTCTGTCTGTCTGTCTGTCTGTCTGTCTGTCTGTCTGTCTGTCTGTCTGTCTGTCTGTCTGTCTGTCTGTCTGTCTGTCTGTCTGTCTGTCTGTCTGTCTGTCTGTCTGTCTGTCTGTCTGTCTGTCTGTCTGTCTGTCTGTCTGTCTGTCTGTCTGTCTGTCTGTCTGTCTGTCTGTCTGTCTGTCTGTCTGTCTGTCTGTCTGTCTGTCTGTCTGTCTGTCTGTCTGTCTGTCTGTCTGTCTGTCTGTCTGTCTGTCTGTCTGTCTGTCTGTCTGTCTGTCTGTCTGTCTGTCTGTCTGTCTGTCTGTCTGTCTGTCTGTCTGTCTGTCTGTCTGTCTGTCTGTCTGTCTGTCTGTCTGTCTGTCTGTCTGTCTGTCTGTCTGTCTGTCTGTCTGTCTGTCTGTCTGTCTGTCTGTCTGTCTGTCTGTCTGTCTGTCTGTCTGTCTGTCTGTCTGTCTGTCTGTCTGTCTGTCTGTCTGTCTGTCTGTCTGTCTGTCTGTCTGTCTGTCTGTCTGTCTGTCTGTCTGTCTGTCTGTCTGTCTGTCTGTCTGTCTGTCTGTCTGTCTGTCTGTCTGTCTGTCTGTCTGTCTGTCTGTCTGTCTGTCTGTCTGTCTGTCTGTCTGTCTGTCTGTCTGTCTGTCTGTCTGTCTGTCTGTCTGTCTGTCTGTCTGTCTGTCTGTCTGTCTGTCTGTCTGTCTGTCTGTCTGTCTGTCTGTCTGTCTGTCTGTCTGTCTGTCTGTCTGTCTGTCTGTCTGTCTGTCTGTCTGTCTGTCTGTCTGTCTGTCTGTCTGTCTGTCTGTCTGTCTGTCTGTCTGTCTGTCTGTCTGTCTGTCTGTCTGTCTGTCTGTCTGTCTGTCTGTCTGTCTGTCTGTCTGTCTGTCTGTCTGTCTGTCTGTCTGTCTGTCTGTCTGTCTGTCTGTCTGTCTGTCTGTCTGTCTGTCTGTCTGTCTGTCTGTCTGTCTGTCTGTCTGTCTGTCTGTCTGTCTGTCTGTCTGTCTGTCTGTCTGTCTGTCTGTCTGTCTGTCTGTCTGTCTGTCTGTCTGTCTGTCTGTCTGTCTGTCTGTCTGTCTGTCTGTCTGTCTGTCTGTCTGTCTGTCTGTCTGTCTGTCTGTCTGTCTGTCTGTCTGTCTGTCTGTCTGTCTGTCTGTCTGTCTGTCTGTCTGTCTGTCTGTCTGTCTGTCTGTCTGTCTGTCTGTCTGTCTGTCTGTCTGTCTGTCTGTCTGTCTGTCTGTCTGTCTGTCTGTCTGTCTGTCTGTCTGTCTGTCTGTCTGTCTGTCTGTCTGTCTGTCTGTCTGTCTGTCTGTCTGTCTGTCTGTCTGTCTGTCTGTCTGTCTGTCTGTCTGTCTGTCTGTCTGTCTGTCTGTCTGTCTATAGGCTTGGGGAAAGGGTTACTCTTTTTTTTTTTATAAAAATTTAGATATCTATAGGAAACTGGTGAAGCAAAAAAACAAGTTAGAAATTCCCTGCCATTTTGATCAATTTTGTTAATTTGTCAATTTCTTCCACATATTTTTCATGGAATTTGTGTTCTTATTTGATTGTGTTCTTTTACGTTTCTACAATATTCAATGCTATCCTATCCTATTTTTAACATTTATTTAGCTGAGCCCTGGTATGTCATTAGAGTAAATATTTTGGAACGGTGCATTTTCAAAAATGCGTTCCAGATTATGTGTCCGACTTGCAGTCGTTTTGCACTTTACAGATTTGCACAGCTGACTTCCTCCGCTAGGTTGATACCTGGTAGGTACAGTGAACTCTTTCAATGTCATACATTCCAGTCGCCCAGCCAGACACACCATCATCAAGCGCATTCTGTTTGTTTGTGGACGTAGTAAAAGTAGATCTTCATTCTTCGTATCCAACTAGCCAGTCAAACATTCAGCCAGCCAACCAGTCATTGCTCCAGTCAATCGGAGAAAAATGATTGAGCAAACATGGCGCTGATGAGTTTAGATTTGTATTTGATATCAAGTCGCAGTTGAACGACTAACACTAAAATACCCCCCTTTCGTTAGGATCTTGATGTTAGCTTCTACATGTTTGAAAATATCGTGGCTAGCCTATCTCGGGGCGAGAATCAAAATCGACAAGACAGCAGCAGATACAGGAGACGGGGTTATTTTGTTTACTCAGGTGGCCCCCATTCCAGCTAGTGCAAAGCCTGAGAGTACTCTGAACTTTTATTTCCTTCCCGACCGACTGAATCGTAACTGGTAGGAGATACTGGACACTGCCACTGACTGGACTCGATGCGATGTGGAGCGCAAAAATCATTTTCTTCTAGATCAAATGAATACGGGAAGTCTCAAGTAAACATTGATACTTTATCCACCCTCTTAGTTCAGTCCAAATTAAGTATCAATGTTTCAAAAGTCGAAATCCACTCATAGAAGTTTATTTTTCAATCGTGGTTAGGAGGTACGCATTATTTCATTGACTTTTTTTCTCAATTCAACTCAACTCAATTAACAAAATTTCGAAAATTTCCAATATTGAAAATATTGTCAAAATTGCCAAAATTGTCAAAATAGACAAAATAGTCAAAATTGTCAAAATTGTCAAAATTGTCAAAATTGTGAAAATTGTGAAAATTGTGAAAATTGTTAAAATTGTCAAAATTGTCAAAATTGTAAAAATTGTCAAAATTCTCAAAATTGACTAAATTGATAAAATTGACAAAATTGACCAAATTGACCAAATTGACAAAATTGACAAAATTGACAAAATTAACAAAATTGACAAAATTGACTAAATTGACAAAATTGACAAAATTGACAAAATTGACAAAATTGACAAAATTGGCAAAATTGACAAAATTGACAAAATTGACGAAATTGACGAAATTGACAAAATTGACAAAATAGACAAAATTGACAAAATTGACAAAATTGACAAAATTGACAAAATTGACAAAATTGACAAAATTGACAAAATTGACAAAATTGACAAAATTGACAAAATTGACAAAATTAACAAAATTGACAAAATTGACAAAACTGACAAAACTGACAAAATTGACAAAATTGACAAAATTGACAAAATTGACAAAATTGACAAAATTGACAAAATTGACAAAATTGACAAAATTGACAAAATTGACAAAATTGACAAAATTGACAAAATTGACAAAATTGACAAAATTGACAAAATTGACAAAATTGACAAAATTGACAAAATTGAAAAAATTGACAAAATGGACAAAATTGACAAAATTGACACAATTGACAAAATTGACAAAATTGACAAAATTGACAAAATTGACAAAATTGACAAAATTGACAAAATTGACAAAATTGACAAAATTGACAAAATTGACAAAATTGACAAAATTGACAAAATTGACAAAATTGACAAAATTGACAAAATTGACAAAATTGACAAAATTGACAAAATTGACAAAATTGACAAAATTGACAAAATTGACAAAATTGACAAAATTGACAAAATTGACAAAATTGACAAAATTGACAAAATTGACAAAATTGACAAAATTGACAAAATTGACGAAATTGACAAAATTGACAAAATTGACAAAATTGACAAAATTGACAAAATTGACAAAATTGACAAAATTGACAAAATTGACAAAATTGACAAAATTGACAAAATTGACAAAATTGACAAAATTGACAAAATTGACAAAATTGACAAAATTGACAAAATTGACAAAATTGACAAAATTGACAAAATTGACAAAATTGACAAAATTGACAAAATTGACAAAATTGACAAAATTGACAAAATTGACAAAATTGACAAAATTGACAAAATTGACAAAATTGACAAAATTGACAAAATTGACAAAATTGACAAAATTGACAAAATTGACAAAATTGACAAAATTGACAAAATTGACAAAATTGACAAAATTGACAAAATTGACAAAATTGACAAAATTGACAAAATTGACAAAATTGACAAAATTGACAAAATTGACAAAATTGACAAAATTGACAAAATTGATAAAATTGACAAAATTGACAAAATTGACAAAATTGACAAAATTGACAAAATTGACAAAATTGACAAAATTGACAAAATTGACAAAATTGACAAAATTGACAAAATTGACAAAATTGACAAAATTGACAAAATTGACAAAATTGACAAAATTGACAAAATTGACAAAATTGACAAAATTGACAAAATTGACAAAATTGACAAAATTGACAAAATTGACAAAATTGACAAAATTGACAAAATTGACAAAATTGACAAAATTGACAAAATTGACAAAATTGACAAAATTGACAAAATTGACAAAATTGACAAAATTGACAAAATTGACAAAATTGACAAAATTGACAAAATTGACAAAATTGACAAAATTGACAAAATTGACAAAATTGACAAAATTGACAAAATTGACAAAATTGACAAAATTGACAAAATTGACAAAATTGACAAAATTGACAAAATTGACAAAATTGACAAAATTGACAAAATTGACAAAATTGACAAAATTAACAAAATTGACAAAATTGACAAAATTGACAAAATTGACAAAATTGACAAAATTGACAAAATTGACAAAATTGACAAAATAGACTAAATTGACAAAATTGACAAAATTGACAAAATTGACAAAATTGACAAAATTGACATAATTGACATAATTGACAAAATTGTCAAAATTGACAAAATTGACAAAATTGACAAAATTGTCAAAATTGTCAAAATTGTCAAAAATGTCAAAATTGTAAAAATTGTCAAAATTGTCAAAATTGTCAAAATTGTCAAAATTGTCAAAATTGTCAAAATTGTCAAAATTGTCAAAATTGTCAAATATTCAAAATTGTCAAAATTTTCAAAATTGTCAAAATTGTCAAAATTGACAAAATTGTTTAAATTGACAAAATTGTCAAAATTGTCAAATTTGTCAAAATTGACAAAATTGACAAAATTGACAAAATTGACAAAATTGACAAAATTGACAAAATTAACAAAATTGACAAAATTGACAAAATTGACAAAATTGACAAAATTGACAAAATTGACAAAATTAACAAAAATGACAAAATTGTCAAAATTGACAAAATTGACAAAATTGACAAAATTGACAAAATTGACAAAATTGACAAAATTGACAAAATTGACAAAATTGACAAAATTGACAAAATTGACAAAATTGACAGAATTGAAAAAATTGACATAATGACAAAATTGACAAAATTGACAAAATTGACAAAATTGACAAAATTGACAAAATTGTCAAATTTGTCAAAATTGACAAAATTGACAAAATTGACAAAATTGACAAAATTGACAAAATTGACAAATTAACCAAATTGAAAAAATTGACAAAATCGACAAAATTGACAAAATTGACAAAATTGACAAAATTGACAAAATTGACAAAATTGACAAAATTGACAAAATTGACAAAATTGACAAAATTGACAAAATTGACAAAATTGACAAAATTGACAAAATTGACAAAATTGACAAAATTGACAAAATTGACAAAATTGACAAAATTGACAAAATTGACAAAATTGACAAAATTGACAAAATTGACAAAATTGACAAAATTGACAAAATTGACAAAATTGACAAAATTGACAAAATTGACAAAATTGACAAAATTGACAAAATTGACAAAATTGACAAAATTGACAAAATTGACAAAATTGACAAAATTGACAAAATTGACAAAATTGACAAAATTGACAAAATTGACAAAATTGACAAAATTGACAAAATTGACAAAATTGACAAAATTGACAAAATTGACAAAATTGACAAAATTGACAAAATTGACAAAATTGACAAAATTGACAAAATTGACAAAATTGACAAAATTGACAAAATTGACAAAATTGACAAAATTGACAAAATTGACAGAATTGACTAAATTGACATTATTGACAAATTTGACAAAATTGACAAAATTGACAAAATGGACAAAATTGACAAAATTGACAAAATTGACCTTGTGGACAAAATTGACAAAATTGACAAAATTGACAAAATTGTCAAAATTGGCAAAATTGACAAAATTGACAAAATTGACAAAATTGACAAAATTGACAAAATTGACAAAATTGACAAAATTGACAAAATTGACAAAATTGACAAAATTGACAAAATTGACAAAATTGACAAATTTAACAAAATTGACAAAATTGACAAAATTGACAAAATTGACAAAATTGACAAAATTGACAAAATTGACAAAATTGACAAAATTGACAAAATTGAAAAAATTGACAAAATTGACAAAATTGTCAAAATTGTCAAAATTGACAAAATTGACAAAATTGACAAAATTGACAAAATTGACAAAATTGACAAAATTGACAAAATTGACAAAATTGACAAAATTGACAAAATTGACAAAATTGACAAAATTGACAAAATTGACAAAACTGACAAAATTGACACAATTGACAAAATTGACAAAATTGACAAAATTGACAAAATTGACAAAATTGACAAAATTGACAAAATTGACAAAATTGACAAAATTGACAAAATTGACAAAATTGACAAAATTGACAAAATTGACAAAATTGACAAAATTGACAAAATTGACAAAATTGACAAAATTGACAAAATTGACAAAATTGACAAAATTGACAAAATTGACAAAATTGACAAAATTGACAAAATTGACAAAATTGACAAAATTGACAAAATTGACAAAAATGACAAAATTGACAAAATTGACAAAATTTACAAAATTGACAAAATTGACAAAATGGACAAAATTGACAAAATTGACAAAATTGACAAAATTGACAAAATTGACAAAATTGACAAAATTGACAAAATTGACAAAATTGTTAAAACTGATCAAATTGACAAATTTGACAAAATTGACAATATTGACAAAATTGACAAAATAGTCGAAATTGACAAAATTGACAAAATTGACGAAATTGACACAATTGACAAAATTGACAAAATTGACAAAATTGACAAAATTGACAAAATTGACAAAATTGACAAAATTGACAAAATCGACAAAATCGACAAAATTGACAAAATTGACAAAATTGACGAAATTGACAAAATTGACAAAATTGACAAAATTGACAAAATTGACAAAATTGACGAAATTGACAAATTGACAAAATTGACAAAATTGACAAAATTGACAAAATTGACAAAATTGACAAAATTGACAAAATTGACAAAATTGACAAAATTGACAAAATTGACAAAATTGACAAAATTGACAAAATTGACAAAATTGACAATATTGACAAAATTGACAAAATTGTCAAAATTGACAAAATTGACAAAATTGACAAAATTGACAAAATTGACAAAATTGACAAAATTGACAAAATTCATAAAATTGACAAAATCGACAAAATTGATAAAATTGATAAAATTGAAAAAACTGCCAGAATTGACAAATTTAATTAAAGTGACAAAATTTACAAAGGTAAGATTAAAAACAATTCTGGTCAAAGGGGATTTGAGGACTTGTTTTTATTTGTGATTTTTTGTCTAACAATGCACGAAAAAAACAATTCAAACAAATTATGTTGTAACTATACGATTATTCATTTTTAAGTTCTTTAACATTAATAGTTCTCGTATGATATCGTATTTTGAGAAAATTGGTTCTAAAGGTTAGATGATTTTTTATGGAATTCGCTTTGATCTATGGTTGAAATCTTTGATTTTTTTTTTAATCTGGTAGACCAAATTGGATTGATTTGAGCATAAAATAAGTTTTTTTTAGGAAGCCTTCAATTTTGTTAAAAAAAAACTTAGTACGTCTCGGTGGTCGAGTGGGTAGCGTGGTAGGACGGTAATCGCTAGACCACTGATGGCATGGGTTCGATTCCCATCTCGGTACTGGGTGTTAAATGTTAATCTTAAGTTGTCCACGTCATTTATTCAGTCTGTAAAGCCTAAGTCGGCTAAGACGGTGTATGTCTTTTTATTCAGTACTCAATTCAAAGAAGCTTAATTTTCCAAACTCTTTTGCAAATTCAACGATTTTAACCTTTGATGAAATAAAAAATCAGATTTAAATTAAAAGTAAAAGATGAAATTTTTTCGGATCAAATTTGCTTCATGAAAACTTGAACCAAATTAATGACTTAAGTTTAAGAAACTGGGCTTTTAAAAAACTGCAATATTAAAAATGTTAAACAATACACCAAGGAAATGTAGAATATTGTGATTATTTTTTCAGTGAAGATTAGTTACATTTTTCTTTCCGTTAAGAATCAAATTCATAACGAAAAAACGGTGGATAATTTTTGAAATTAAAATTTGGGTTTTATTCATAAAACAAAATGAAGAAAATGAATTCATATTCTACTTTAAGTTTGTGATTTTCAGTTGAATTATGTGTTAAACAAATTTTGATTTGAAATTCAAAATCTGGAAATTTGATTAATAAGGAAATTTTACAATTCTGGATCTCTTAAATTCCTCAAAAGATTTATGTAGGTTGTAAAACTCATCAACAAGGTAAGTCTTTTTCTGAATTTTGAATCTGCATTCTCAATTTGAATTCTGAACTTGAATTCAAAAATAGAACTGTGAAGCTGTTTGAAAATTCGTATTCGATTTTTTTAATTAAAAAATAACGTTTTCCGAATCTTAATTTCAGTTCAGAATTTTATGAGCCAAATTTCAGAGCCCTCATTCATGAATTTTAAATTTCATTTCTGTAGTTTTGGTTGAATATTGATTCATTATTTAAATCATTGATTTTTATTCTGTGTTGTAAATCTGAATTAAATTATGCATTTCAAATGATGAATCTGAATCTGAGTTTTCCATTTCGGATCGCAATTTAAATAGAAGCTTTAAATGTATGAATTTTGTCAAAGAATAAAGTAAAAAAACTTCAAACTCAAATAAAAACCCAAATTATCTATTTATTACATTTGGAAACTATTCTGAAAATATTGAAAATTCATATGATTTTCGAAAAAAACATGATTCAAATTGGATATGAAAGTCAAAACCAAATTTGTACCAGGATTTCAAGGCAGCTTTGCATTTCTAATTTCTTATGATTATTCGATCTGAAGATCAAGAATCCCTAATTCAATTCTTAATTTTATATCGAGACCTGAATTCTTTGAACAAGTGAGAAAATTTTGGAAAACTGTAGCATAATTTTGAGCTTGGGATGGGTTTTTGAGGATTTGGCGATAGTTTTGAATCTAGATTCTAACCCTTGAACAACCTTTGTCTATTATAATAATTTGATTATGAATGTAAAATTTGGACTGTAGAGTTGAAAACCTCGCTTGTATTTTTGGATCCTCATGGGGGGAGTGTAACTCCCAAATACCCCTCCGTTCCTACGGCCATGACTCAAGGATGCCAAAAAATCAAAATTTGTGTTCGAAAATCTTTTTCCCGAATTCTGAAACAGTTTTTTTTGGTGATTGTGGTTTTTTTTTGTAAAATAATGTTAAACATTACAACATAAGAAAATTTTAAAAGTTAAATTGCATGAGAAATGTTAAATGATTTTAAAAAATTTGTGTGAGAAATCCAAAGTTTAAAGTGACTATAGTGACTTTGCCTACTCTCTACTATAAATTCACTAGAAGAGGATTAGCTATTCGTCAGTGGCTCAATATAGTACCCAAACATGCCAAAATTAATGGCATTTGCTTGATTATTTAGGTTTTGAGTTACACAAACGAAGATTGTTTTTTTTTCGTGTGGGTGCCTCTCTACCTCTTTCGATGAGGGTGGAGGGGGTCTTAAATTATTGAAACTTTTCCGGCCTTAACAATTCTATCTATCTAGTGTAAATGGGTTCAGTGGTTTCTGAGTCTGTTGGGAACTAAAAAAAGATCGAAAATCATTTATAAATAACTATCCTGAAAAATTTAATCATTTTTTTCTATTTTCCCAGACCTTTTTTTCCTTAAACCAAGTCTTGCGTTTCAGTGACGTACTTCTGTTTCATACAAACTTCAAATACTTTCTAGCCTTAAAAATTACGTTTTGCGTCGTAAAGTTTAAAACCAAATTCCTATTTCGAAATTCACGCTCCTTGCAATTCACTCTCGGTACAAGAATCCCTTTAGCCCACTCAAGCATGCCAAAATCCTCCTGGACGGTCCAAATTGAATTCACGTGGATTCGCTTTTCTGGTTGCTTGCCGAGCTGTGCTGTACTGTACTGTACCTAGCTCTACCTCATTCTGTTAGCATGCTTCTGCTACTTGAGTTATCAAGTACGTGCAAGTTGATGAAGTGGAAAACATACACCGAAAGTGTTTTCACCCGAAAAAATATTTCAATTTTTTGTTTCTGCTTGTCTTTGCCGGGGCTTTGAGTCTCTCGCCACCCACCACAACCACCAAAAATAGTCCGGTGTCATTGGTCTGCTCCAAGCAGGCAGAAGAGGCTGATTTGGATGCTGCTGCTGCTGCTGATTTTCTGACGATGATGTTGCTCACTCGCTCGGTGGCTGGCTGTTGATGCTGTTGCTGTTGCTGCTGATGATGATGCATCTTTCGGAAGCCGTCTGGTCTGGAGTGGTGCTCGAAATTTGTTTCGTGATGGTTTTCCTATCCTTGCTTGCCGGGTTGTTCTTGGTCCCGTGGGACAGATTTTCCCCCCAGAATTTGGGGCTTTCGGAAGATGTCTGTTGTGGGTGGAAGGTGGCTGGAAGCTGTTCCAAAAAATTAGAACGTCACTTTCGGGACAGGTCCTCCTTGGATGTGGTGATATGCCAGTTTTTCCCACTCGTTTCGGTTTAGTTTTTTTTTGGTTGCTTGCTTTCATAAAATTTTGGTGGCTGCTCTTGTAGGTGGGAATGAGGTTGACAATTTTAGCTTGTTTGCACTGGACAAGTATTTGCATTTGTTTAATGGGAACGAGCTTGACCTCGCTGCTTGTGCCGAACAAACGCATAGATCTCGGGAAGGCAGCGATTGATGCGCAATTATGCGAATAATTCAGTTAACTTAGTCTTTTTTTATTCCTGTATTCAAGTTTCGTCTGTTCCATAAGTAAAGAGTTAAAAGCAGAAAAATTCCTCCGTTATATAGTGTG
The DNA here is from genome assembly GCF_029784155.1 of Uranotaenia lowii. Classification (NCBI taxonomy): domain Eukaryota; kingdom Metazoa; phylum Arthropoda; class Insecta; order Diptera; family Culicidae; genus Uranotaenia; species Uranotaenia lowii. The sequence continues at coordinate 76,194,256 of NC_073693.1, read as the reverse complement.
TTTCAAATGTTTTGAAAATTCTGACCGCACACTGTAATCTCGACGACATTTGTTCTGCAGTATTCAATACTGGCCAGTTGGCTTACCTTTTGGATCAGAACGCAAATCTCCTTCAGGCGACTCAATGCTTAGTTAAGAAAGTCTTACATCATCAACTCAGCAACATCAATTGATGCATTTTGACTTTCAAAACCTTAGTGGATTTGGTTTGGCTTCAGTTCTGTAGATTGTAGATTAAAAAAAGATTAAAATGTGCGAGAATTATGCATTCTCTTTGATCATCTAGAAGCCAGTTTTTTTCGCTGACAACTTTTGTTCTAGGAAAAAAAAAATTATCGTTGGAGTAAATTTTTCAATTTTTTTTAATTGCTAAACGACAGGGGCTGAAAAACTAGATTTCAAGTACTGTTTTGTTTGTAATTTTTACACATATCAGCAATTTTTTTCCAAGTTTTGAAACATATATATCTAAAGTTAAACATCTTGTTTATTAAAATTGATCTTATATTAACTGAGATATTTCAACTGTTACAGAAATTAAATTTGTTGCAAACTTGTTGTTTGCCGTTTTGTTGTCTTTTTTCGTCAAGTTGTTTTTTTCCTGAATCAACCCAAAATTGTTATTATTTAAGATCAAACTGTCAATAATTTTTCATGACTTGTGGTGCATGTCCAGTTTTTTCATGTTTTTAGCTTCTTTAGGCTGTTGCTTTTGAAAACTGATTACCAAACAGTTGCTATTAATTTGGATTGTTAGAATCAGGTGGTTTAAAGCATAGTGCACAAACAGTAAGTTAAAACAATGATTTTTTTGGTTTTATGCCGATTGGAGTGAACCCGGTCTAGAGGCGAGTTTGGGCATTAGCGAGTCGATTAAATAAAATAATGCCAAAATTCCAAATTTTATTTTTAACTTTATTATTCATTTGTGGACGAAGAAGTGAAAGGATGTCGGATGAAACTTGGAGGATGGTCGATAATCGGAGAAAGGCTAAAGTCGGAATTGAGCAAGCATGTACCGGATTAGACAAAGCTGTCGCCCGCTTACGATATGCGGAGCTGGAAAAGGCAGTTAAACTAGCTTGTAGACGAGACAAGAGAGCCTGGACAAACTCCCTAACCGAAGAGGGAAAAAGAGCCGCCGCCAATGGGGATATCCGATTACTTTATGACATTTCTCGCCGACTCAGTGGTGCAAGGACTAATGCAAGAATGCCGCTAAAAGATCGAGCAGGAGCTATTGACCGATCGAACAGATCAGCTCAAACGATGAACTGAGCACTTCGAACAACTTTTCCAGGTCAAGCACCAAAGCACCTGGGATCGTTTGCATCCCTGCTGAAATGTTGAAAGCTGACCCTGCCCTGTCAGCACAAATGTTGCACCGTCTTTGCGCTGACATGTGGGATACTGCAACATTCCCGGCCGACTGGATGCAGGGTATTCTCGTAAAGATCCCAAAGGAAAAAGGCCTGACTGAGTGCGGTAACTGGCGAGACATAACGTTGATCTGTACAACCCTCAAAGTACTCTGCAAAGTGATCTAGGAGAAAATCGACGCTACACTCCGACGGCAACAAGCTGGATTCCGATCTAGATGATCATGAGTGGACCACATCACAATGCTACGAATCATACTGGAATAAATCATCGAATTCCAGGACTCTCTTCTGCTGGTGTTCGTTGATATCGAAAAAGCATTCGACCGACTTAACCATGAAAATTGGATTCATGCCTAAACGATCCACTACTACCAACTTACTGAGCTTCACATCTTTCATTCAAGACTTGCCAGGAAGACCCAAACTGACGCCATGCACTGATCTCTCTGCTGCGTTCGACAAGGTGAACCATGATATTGCTATTGCAAAGCTCGGACGCTTAGAATTCTGTGGATCTCTTCTGGATTGGTTCCGGAGTTTTTTAACGGGACGGAAATTATCCGTTCGAACTGGTGAATCCTTTTCCAGGCAATTCCCTGCCCCTTCAGGTGTGCCCCAATGAAGCCATTTACGACCGATAATTTTCGTAATCTACTTCAATGACGCCTTCTCGCTTCTGGACGGCACCAAACTCGCTTATGCTGATGACCTCAAACTTTTTCACGCCATAAACAACCAAGACGACATCGACTTTTTACAGCAGCAATTTTCCGAGTTTGCTCACTGGTGCGACATTAACTGCCTGCCTTTGAACCGCAGCAAATGCTCGGTTATGACATTTTCTCGTAAGCGGCACACTCTTCATGCTGAGTACATCCTTGGAAGCGATACCATCACCCGAGTCGAACACATCAACGATCTAGGAGTTATCCTCGATCAACGGCTGGAGTACAAGACTCACGAAAAATGTTATTGACAAAGCTTCTAGAAACCTTGGATTCCTGTTTCGCATGGCCAAAGATTTCAAAGACGTGTACTGCCTTGAAAGTCTTCATTGCTGCATAGTTCGTTCCATCCTCGAGTACGCATCAGCTGTCTGGTGCCCCTTCTATCAGAACGGAGCTGAACGAATCGAGGCTATCCAGCGGCGCTTCTTGCGGTATGCCCTACGTCACTTGAATTGGCACGATCCGTTTCGTCTGCCAAGCTACGAAAATCGTTGCCGCCTTATAGACTTGGATACGCTTCAAGTTCGTAGGAACGCTACTCGAGCTCTGGTTGTGGCTGACCTGCTGACATCGAGAATAGACACTCCCACGCTGCTGGAGGCTGTCCCACTTAGTGTACGACCCCGAGGATTAAGAAACCAGCATTTGCAGCTTTACGTTCCCATTCGTCTGAACAACTATGGGGCCAACAGCGCTTTTGTGGGAATCTTAAAAACTTTTAATCGTTTTGCTGAGCATTTTGACTTTCACGTTTCGAGGAATGTGTTCCGAAGAAAAATATAAGACATGTCTAGAACTGTGTCGAGTGGATTTTAATTTTAGAAAGTTATTTAGGATTAAGTTATCATTTGGATCAACAAGTGATCCGTTGATTTTTTATACAAATAATCAAATAAACAAAACATTTGGGCTGCTCTGAGGCGACGTGGGGTCCCAGAGAAACTAGTCCATCTCATCGAATCACAATACGAGGCATTTTCGTGCAAGGTCTTGCACGATGGTGTCTTGTGCAAACCAATCCCGGTAACTGCTGGAGTGAGACAGGGATGTATCTTATCACCGCTACTTTTTCTCATCGTAATGGATGAGATTCTGACTGGATCGATCGACTGTGCACCGAACCGAGGATTGCCGTGGAATCCTTCAACAATGGAGCAACTGAACAACCTTGAGCTGGCTGACGATATTGTTTTGCTGCCCAAACACAACCGGATATGCAGTGCAAACTTGACGACCTCACCGAAAGTTCAGGTTTCAAAGTCAATGTCGGAAAGACCAGGTCGATGGAGATCAACACAGGAAATCCCTCCAGTTTCATGGTAGCTGGGCAACAAGTTGAGAAAGTGGAGTGCTTCCAGTATGTTGGTAGCCAGATAACGCCTGATGGTGGTACCAGGAAAGACATCGAAACCCGGATCAGAAAGGCCCGATCAGCGTTTGCGAGTCTCCGAAACATCTGGCGCTCACGCCAGATCTCTCTACGATCGAAAAATCCGAATCTTCAACTCAAACGTCAAATTTGTATTGCTGTACGGGTGCGAAACTTGGTGCACATATGCGGTAACGACGCAAAAACTGCAAGTATTTGTAAACCGCTGTCTGCGGAATATCATCCCCGCTTGGTGGCCTGGCAACTGGATCTCGAATAAGGAACTACATCGCCGGTGTCATCAAAGGGCGTTAGAAATCAAGATTCGGGAACGTAAGTGGAGATGGATTGGGCACACGCTGCGAAAAGATGAAAACGAGATTTGCAGAGAGGCGCTTGGTTGGAATCCAGAAGGTCATCGAAGAAGAGGCAGACCCAGAAACTCGTGGCGGCGAAGCCTAGCCGCTGAAATCCGAACTGTCGACGAGAATCTTGACTGGGACCAGGTGAAGACGCTGGCTCCGGATCGTCAACAGTGGAGGTCTTTCACCACGGCCCTATGAACCAGAGGATCGGAACGGGATCGTTAAGTAAGTAAGTTTATTATTCATAATAAGCGATTGAAAATGTGTGCATTTTTATTTCATTTTCGTTGTACAACGTGTTTTACGATCATGAACATTTAACAGCAAGTTTAATACCCAGGTTATGTTGAGTGGTCCAAAATAAGTCCCTTAGGAATTAAGTAGGACCTATTTTTGACATGGGTCTTATGGCTTTTAAAACATGATATTTGGTTCTTCGAGCTTGCAAACTTGTTTTCAAGTGTTTTATCATAGCTGTGAATATGTTTGTAGTTGTTAAATTGATCACAGCGCAGGCAGCGATTCACAAAAACTTGCAGTTTTCGCGTCGTCGTCGTATTTGTGCACCAAGTTTCACACCCGTACAACAATAAGGATTTGACGTTTGAGTTGAAGATTTGGAGTTCGTTGAGAGATCTGGCTTGAGCGCCAGATGTTTCGGAGACTCGCAAACGCTAATCGGGCCTTTCTGATCCGGGTTTCGATGTCCTTCTTGGTACCACCATCATGCGTAATCTGGCTACCAAAATACTGGAAGCACTCCACTGTTTCAACCTGTTGTCCAGGTACCACGAAATTGGAACGATTTTCTGTGTTGATATCCATCGACTTGGTCTTTCCGACATTGATTTTGAGACCTGCTGCCTTGGAGCTTCCGGTGAGGTCGTCGAGTTTGCTCTGCATGTTTTGTTGTGTTTGGGAGAGCCAAACAATATCTTCTGCCAGGTCAAAGTCGTTCAGTTGCTCCATTGTCGAAGGATTCCACGGCAATCCTCGGTTTGGTCTACAGTCAATCGATCCAGTCAAGATCTCATCCATTACGATGAGAAAAAGCAGCAGTGACAAAATACATCCTTATCTCACTCCAGCAGTTACCGGGATATGTTCGGACAAGACACCGTCGTGCAAGACTTAGCACGAAAATGCCTCGTACTGTGCTTCGATGAGATGGACTAGTTTCTCTGGAACCCCTCGTCGTCTTAGAGCAGCCCGGATGTTTTCATGGTTAAGTCGGTCAAATGCTTTTTCGAAATCAACGAACACCAGCAGAAGAGAGTCCTGGAATTCGTTGATTTGTTCCAGTATGATTCGTAGCGTTGTAATGTGGTCCACACCTGATCGTCCGGATCGGAATCCAGCGCGTTGCCGTCGGAGTGTAGCGTCGATTTTCTCCTGGATCCTGTTCAGGATCACTTGCAGAGTACTTTAAGGGTTTTACAGATCAACGTTATGCCTCGCCAGTTACCACACTTGGTCAGGTCTCCCTTCTTCGGGACCTTTACAAGGATACCCTGCATCCAGTCGGCCGGGAATGTTGCAGTATCCCAGATGTCAGCGAAAAGACGGTGCAACATTTGTGCTGACAGGGCAGGGTCAGCTTTCAGCATTTCAGCAGGGATGCAATCGATTCCAGGCGCTTTGTTGGATTTCATGTCCTTGATTGCCACTTCTAATTCAGCCAGCAAGGGCGCTTCCGAGTTGACGCCATTGATTCGACTCACTGTTGGCGCCTCGACCAACGCACAATGGGGAAAAAAGTGTACAAACCGCAAAGAAATTGTCTTTCGTCCTACATGACCCAAATCTATGAAATTATATTTTCCTTTTGTGACAATTTCTGGAGAATCGATTGGACATAGTTTCAAACGCCGCATAAGTTTGCGAACGGAGATTTAGTGCCTTTTTAACCCCTAGTTAACCTATATTTTGTAAACATTCCAGAAAAACACGGTTTTGAACCAGAGAATTTTGAACGAAAACAGACCTAACGTGTGTAATTTTTTCTGAGGAATCGAATGAAGGCTGTTTTGGCCACCGCACACTTCAGAAAATGGAGTTATGGCTGTTTTTACCCTCAATTCCCCTATATTTTTCAATTATTTCTGAAAAAAGCTTGTTCCGACTTGAAAATTTTGAACCAGATGGGTTGTATCTTGTGTGTTTTTTTTCCAAGCAAACGAATGAAAGCTGTTTGAGCCCCCGCACACTTCGAAAAATGAAGTTATGGCTGTTTTACCTTCAATTCCCCTCAATTTTTCAAATTGTTAAGAAAATGCATGTTCGGACTTGAATATTTTTAACTTTTTGGAACGTATTTTGTGTGATTTTTTCCGAGAAATCCAATGAAGGCTGTTTGAGCCACCGCACGCTTCGGAAAATGGAGTTTTGGCTGTTTTTACCCTCAATTCCCCTCAATTTTTCAAATTGTTAAGAAAATGCGTGTTCGGACTTGAATATTTTTAATTTTTTGGAACGTTTTTTGTGTGATTTTTTCCGAGAAATTCAATGAAGGCTGTTTGAGCCACCGCACGCTTCGGAAAATGGAGTTTTGGCTGTTTTTACCCTCAATTCCCCGCTCAATTACATTTTTCAATAATTTCAGAAAAAGGCATGTTCGGACTTGAAAATTTTGAACCAAATGGGTTGTATCCTATGTGATTTTTTTCGAGGAATCCAACGAAGGCTGGTTGAGCCACCGCACGGATTGAAAACTGAAGTATTGGCTGTTTTACCCTCAATTGCCCAACATTTTTCAAATAGCTCAGAAAAAGCATGTTGGGACTTGATAATTTTGAACCAAATGGGTTGTATTTTGTGGAATTTTTTCCGAGGAATCAAATCAAGGCTGTTTGAGCCACCGCATGCTTCGGAAAATGGAGTTATAGCTGTTTTACCCTCAATTCCCTTTCATTTTTCAAAAAGTTCAGAAAAACCGTGATCGGTCTTGAAAATTTTGAACCAAACGAGACTTATCTTATGTAATTTTTTCCGAGGAATCCAACGAAGGCTGTTTGAACCATCGCACGCTTTGAAATATGGAGTTATAGCTGTTTTTTCCCTCAATTCCCCTACATTTTTACTGAAATCATTGAAGAATGTAGGAGAATTGAGGGTAAAAACAGCCATAACTTCATATTTCAATGCGTGCGGTGGTTCAAACAGCCTTCATTGGATTCCTCGGAAAAAAATGCATAAGATAAGGGAAAGGGAATTGAGGGTAAAACAGCCCTAACTCCTGTTTCCGATGCGTGCGGTGTGTCAAAAGACTTCGTTCCATTCCTCGAAAAAAAATCACACTTAATACGTTCCATTTGGTTCAAAATTTTCAAGTCCGAACATGCTTTTTATTAACAATTTGAAAAATGTAGGGCAATTGAAGGTAAAACAGCCATAACTTCTGTTTCCAATCCGTGCGTTAGCCCAAATAGGCTTCGTTGGATTTCTTGGAAAAAAATACATCGGATTCAACCCATTTGATTCAAAATTTTCAAGTCCGAACATGCTTTTTTCTGTAGGGGAATTGAGGGTAAAAACAGCCATAACTCCATTTTCCGATGCGTGCGGTGGCTCAAACAGCTTTCATTGGATTTCTCGGAAAAAATCACACAAAATACGTTGCATAAGATACAAAATTTTCAAGTCTGGACATGCATTTTCTTAACAATTTGAAAAATTGAGGGGAATTGAAGGTAAAACAGTCATAACTATACTTTTCGAAGTGTGCGAGGGCTCAAACAGCTTTCATTCGATTGCTCGAAAAAATTACACAAGGTTCAACCCATTGGGTTCAAAATTTTCAAGTCGGAACAAGCTTTTTTCAGAAATAATTGAAAAATATAGGGTAATTGAGGGTAAAAACAGCCATAACTCCATTTTCTGAAGTGTGCGGTGGCCAAAACAGCCTTCATTCGATTCCTCAAAAAAAATTACACACGTTAGGTCTGTTTTCGTTCAAAATTCTCTGCTTCGAAACCGTGTTTTTCTGGAATGTTTACAAAATATAGGTGAATTAGGGGTTAAAAAGGCACTAAATCTCCGTTCGCAAGCTTATGCGGCGTTTGAAACTATGTCCAATCGATTCTCCAGAAATGGTCACAAAAGGAAAGTATAATTTCATAGATTTGGGTCATGTAGGACGAAAGACAATTTCTTCGCGGTTTGTACACTTTTTTCCCCATTGTGCTACGGTTGAACTGATCTGTTCGATCTGTCAGCAGCTGACCTGTTCGGTCTTTCAGCGGCATTCTTGCATTAGTCCTTGCACCACTAAGGCGGCGAGAAATATCATTTAATAACCGGATATCTCCAATGGCGGCGGCTCTTTTTCCCTGTTCGGCTTGGGAGTTTGTCCAGACTTTCTTGTCTCGTCTACAAGCTCGTTTAACTGCCTTTTCCTGCTCCGCTTACCCTATAAAGCTTAGTTCTTTTAGAAATGGGACAGTTACGAATGCCTGTATCTCAAAAACCATTCGTTGGAACCAAATACTTTCTATGAAGAAAAAGAAGGTAATGTTATGATCTTTCATGAAAAAATTTGAAAAAAAATATTTACCGTTTTTTGTTAAAGAAATTTCTACTTTATTCTTGGTATCTCCCATTGGCCGACGCACACTTTTTTCAGTCGTGGTATTGATCAGTTTCTCCAACTTATACTTCGTAAAATCTATATTTAAGGTGGCTTCACCCTCCTTCTTCAATTTCTGATACTTTTTGGTCCAATACTTCTCTGGAAACTGGAAACTGGAAGCATTTTAGTGGATTCAGTTGTTTCGAAATGAACAAATTTGATTATTTTTTACCACATTTTTGAACGTTTTTTTTTCGGTATCGGTTTTACAGCTTAAGAGCTTTGGAACTATCAAAAAATGGTTGTTTGAGGTTGGATTTCAATGAGTCATTACTACGCAACACTTTCAGTTTATCGGAGAAAATTGTTTTGGACATTTCAGCGATCTACCCTTAGTTTTTCGTTTATTGAAAATTAAAAATGCTGGTATGAGACTTGACTTCCTTGATGATCCTTAACCGTTGTTGCCGATCATGTGCTTCACTTCAATGCTTGATTTGAACTTTGTGGACATTATTGACAGTGTTTGCATACTTATCCACCACAAAAACTCAGTAATTCTTTGAATAATCAACGGTTTTGTCAGCTATCAATTTGATGATGACGTATTTTCAAGGAAACTGTGCAAAATTATTTTTTTCTTTTTCTCTTGCATCGTACATATCTCAAAAACGCGTAAATTTTAAATTTTGAAAAAAATAGGTCGAATAGTACTTTTTACAGGCAACAAAATGCTGTCAAAATTTTTAATATCCAATAACTAGTTAACGAGTTATTAGCAAATGAAAGTGTCCCATTTCTAAAAGAACTAAGCTTTACTACCAAAACACTGTTAAACCGAATTGTTGAGCTAAATATCCGGCCGTATAGGCCAAATAGATCGAGTATTTATTTTTTTATGCAAAAAATAACAATCTTGTCCAATATTCTAGCAGATATTGGATAATTTAAAAAAAAGTAATGTTGAAAAAGCTTCAAAATCATCAAAAATTCATGGTATCAGTAAAACTTCTAAGGTGTATCCGTGTAGGGGAGGAGCGGGCTATATGCGCCTATTAAGCAGAACACCGATTTAATCAAATATCACATCGAATATGTGTACAAAAACTAAATACACGTGTGCAGGCATCTGTTTTCTATACATTGGAGTAATTTTTATGTTAAAATTTTCTTCTGTTTCCAAGAAAACGATTTTATTAAAAGTGTTGTCTAATATGCTGAACCTCAAACCGTGCGGGCTAAATGCGCCTATTTGTATTTTGAACAAAATTTCTGTTTTTTGGGCAATATTTCCCTATAGTTTCATTAAAACTGGTAGAAAGTAATAATTTCCGTACGATAAAGCTGAAGTTTTATAAAAATCTATGTATATTAAAATTTTATGGAATAAAACAAAAGTTAGGGTTGCCATACTATGGAGGCAGTTCATCTATGAGAAAAACTTTATCAAATCTGTTTTTGAATCTTCAATTCTCTCTTAAGATGTTATTCAGAGCTTAGATTTGAAGGTTTAATGATAAAAATCATTAATTTATTCTATTTTACCTGCTATTTTAGTATGGAGGCATTTTACAAACATGATGGGGGCATGCATAAACACTCTATTATTCCACTATATAATCATTATTAAACCTCCACAAAAGCTGAATTATGTTTAATTTCTTAAGTTCATTTGAGTAAGAAACGAAATCTATCCTAGTTTTTGTTTTAAGCTTCTTTATGTGTAATTTTTAAAAGTCGAAATATTACATCAAAATGTATCAAATCCTTGTATGATTTTTTAAATATTTTTGAGTTTGAAAATTTATGAAATTATTTCTTGTCTTATGTTCTAAGCGTATCACCCTCAAAATGCATTGGTCAGATAAGCTGTCTAGTCAGCCATTTCATCAAACAGCCGTAGGGTCATTTAACCCGATAGGCCCATTTAGGAAACCTTTCCCCTATCTTTCACTTTAGTTTTAAAATTTGATTATCGTTTATTTCGATTTTTTGGTTATATCTAGGCTTGTCCATAAACTAAATAAAAATTCGAAAAAGTCAAATCTGACCGAGATGGCTAGAAATTTTTTTAAAACTTTCCAGAATCAATTTCAAAATGAACATTAGTTTTTGATTAATTCTTACATACCTCTTTAAACCCTGATGTTATTCGATGAAAACGTTACATCTCAAGTGATGTTATTTCTATATCCTCTTGTATTTATGTTTGAGAATAGTGCCTAGTTTTTACTTCCAACTACCAACGTATTGTCAATCAAGGCATTTTGTGTCTAATAAAAGGTGATACAAAAATGTTCATCCATGATTCACTTTAAAAGTTAACTTCCATTTTGAGATTTTATTGAGAAAAAACGTACATTTCTAAGGATAGATTAGTTTAAAAACAACAGAAATTTTTTTTAATTAAATTTAAGTTTTCTCATACGTTTAAGCAATAATCTACATACACGGCTCAAATTTTTTTAACTCTGTAATATCTTATCACTTGGAATAATCATTGTTTCCAATTCGAAATTAAGTACTTCTTCAAATTGGACGCTAGACTTGTCTGGTGAAATCTGTTGTAACTATTTCAACTCATCACCAGTTCATTTCTAATGTTAACAGAAGCCAACAACCAGCCGGTTGTTAAATACAATAATTCATAACCCAGGCGCGGTATGAGGCCAATTGAGTCGTTTTCGTAATCATGGATTTGAGAGAACCTATAAAACAAAATTGAATGTCTTTCCAGAAAAGTGTTTGTTTATCCATAATTTAGCCAGCTTGAAAAACCTTCTATTATAGGTTTCGCAAATCATAACTTTACCCCAATGAAATGGGAGGAGGGCACGCGCTATTCTCTCGAATGCAAATCAAAACGAGGCAGACAAGCACAGTCGTAAAATTCGTCAACTGCCTAATAATTTTCTGGAAAAATCCATTAAATCTGACGCTGGCTGGTGGCTGGATGATGATGGCGTCGCGGCTAGTTTTAGGACGTGGTTGGAAATGTTTAAGTATATGTACCTCATAGTGGAGGGGTCACGTGGACACAACCGATCGGGAGCATGTTTGTTTGTTTTCGTTTTAATAATTGTTTAGAGCCGCGCTGACGGCCTGTGGTGATTACCTCATCCGTTAATCTGATTAGATTACGGAGCAAGTAATGCATACATATGTATTCTATACAAGGGAGCTTCAACTGGGAAGATGCCAGCAGCGATAATTAACCTACTTTCAGTTTCATCAACTTTCCCGATCGAGATTTTGTTTGATAAGCAAACATTTAGTATGTGGATTTGAACGAGTATAAGTTGATTAATCCAATTCGATCGAAAGTATCATTTTGAAAATGTTAATGGCTTTTTACTACAAATTAATTTCAAGTTATCTTTATAAATAGACTAAAAATGACAAACCACAAAAAACTGATGAAGAATACCAAAATCAGCAAATATGTATGACAAAAAAAAAAACATTGAAAACAAAACAAGAATATTGCAAAATGCATCAAACATGAAAAAATAAAATCAAAAATGACATAAACTGAATTGACTAAGAATAACGTAAATGATGATGATATAGTAGCAAAACAAATCTGCGATTTCTATTCCATAGGTGTTTTATCCCAACACATTAAAAAAGCCTAGATGAAATAAATTCTTCCAATAAAAATAATTTTTAAATTGTAAGATAAATGTTCAATTTGAACTTTTTCAGGAATTCACTCAATAATGGTTTTGTGTCTGCCAAAGTCAAAGTTTCGGGAGAATCTTAGGAAACATGCTCTGCCTTCTCATTCGAAATCTTACAAACGAGAATGAAATAGTATTCCGACTGCTGACCTGACCAAAATTGTGCAAACATTATCGCGATGTTGTTTTCACGATACTTGACGTCCAAACCTGTCTGAACACGTCAGTTTACAACTAAGGCGTAGCCCGATGACGATCTAGCGAATAAGACTAGTCACAGATAAGGAAAATAAATTCGATTACCTATAAAAATCATAACCTACACAAATACTCATACACATTTTTTTTTTTCTTAAATTAGGTACTGATCAATCACGGATATTGAGGCAAAAAATATCAAACCAAATCAGGTGCAAACGAAAACCCACTTGAGAAGAACCGGCAACTTGATAGCAAATAAGCCACAAAAGCAAAACAAAATCAAACAAAAACAAGCAAGAAGAAAAAAAAAGTATCACATAAAAATTGTACAGCAGCGAACACAAACAGTAATAACAGCAACAACGAAAACAAAAACAACACCCGATGTGCCAAGAAATCCTTTACAACGACGGTGGGGCGACACCAGCAAAAGCAACAACTTCAAATCATAACACGACAAAGAAACACAAAATGTTGGATAGGAAAAAGACACCAACAAACACAGAAAGTAAACACGACAGAAAATGAAACAAAACAGACTGCTCGCTAGCAAGCAGAGGCACCTTCTCGTACACAAACACACCCGCGCACCCACACCCACACTAGCCGGGATCGATCAGATGTTTTGTTGTTTTTATTTTGCTCTGCTACTACCCACGGTGTTTCGTATGACGCATTCGTCTGCTGCTAGAGCCAACTGAATGCATTCCGTCTGTACAGAACAGTGATTGGTGTTGGTGAGTGATTCCGGTATCGATTTTCCGACATTGCAGTTGCATTGCTGCAGGAGGGTGTGTGCGAACGAGTGTATGGCAGAAAATGAGTGACACGGTGCAACGCAACGATGACGTAGTGGTGGTGTGTTTCGATTCGAGTGTCACTCACACATACACCTCACACCTGCGAGTGGAAAAACTGCAATGAGTGACCGTCCCTTCGTTGTGTTGGGGAATGTGTTAATGCAACACTGTGAGGTGCTGCCATCTGCCTTCGTCAGAAGTTGAGACAGTTAATTAGAATGAATGATTGATTTTGCTATTAAATCGAGTTCTTGAAGATTTTGAGTTTCGAATCTAGAAGGGGGAGTCATCCTTGCATAGTTTGATTAAGAACTTGGTAAATTTTCACATTTGACGATAATGCGTCTTGTATCGGTAAATGAAAGGTGCAAAGGGAGAATTGCGTTGCAAACGAACCAAAAACTACGTCACAACTTCATGGAGTCCCGATTAGTGCGTCACACGTTTGACAGTTCTTTAAAAATTTATTAATTTGCTTCATCGATATTTTAATTCGCTGTTATTTTTTAAATTTCATATGAGTTCAGTTAAAATATAATAAAAATTAAATTGTTCCTGGAAAAAAAAAAAATTGTTTTTGAACACTAAATATGTAGACATGTACGAAGAAGTTTTCAAGTGGGGAAGGGAAAGCAATTTAAGTGGAAAAATAACACCTTTAACTCCTTCCATTCTTTCCATCCACCATAGAATCCCATATTAAGACATGTAACTCAGAAATAGTTTTTGGGGACCGAGATCAGATTCAGAACGTAGTTGGAGTTCAAAGTCTTTATAAGAGTATGCATTCCGAAAAAAAAATTACTTTAAATTCAACCTAATACAAACAGAGTCAGAAAATGCAGCTTTTAAATTGAAATTACTAGAAATTTCCATCAAAAGAATGAACAAGCGGAAAGAATAATAACACTAGTTTACAGCATTTATGAACTCAGTAAACTGAAGGTCATTTCCAATGTGAAATCGGGCGCTGAATCCGAAAATGAAATTCAAAAAAATCTCAGTAGAACCGTTTTAAAGTTATTTTGTCCAACACAAAAAGAGTACTTTTTACGCATTGCGTTTTATACGACAATTTTCGACCAAAATACAATCTTTGAACCGCAATAACTTTTCTGTTTCAAATCCAGTCGAGTTACAGTCATCGGGTGAAATATTTGTCTCAACTTAGGCTTTGAGAAAATCAACCATAAAAAACAATCAGCTAGTGATGAAAAAAGTTATTGATGAAAAACCAGTATTTTTCGTTCCTTCCGGGCAAAATACCTCAAAATTTTATTCACTATTGAGACTTAAGAAACCTCTCCCTATGGTCAGATCTTCCTGAAACTTGGCATGTGACCTTCTGGTAAGCTAATAAATAATTTTGACTTAGAGCGAGTGAGATTTATCATTTTTCATTCTTCCTATACTATGATAAGTGTAGAGTAACGTGGGGCAAGAGTACGCACTTAGTTGTGTACTTACCCAGACAACCATTTGGTAAGTATTTCGAATTTACAACGCAAATATACATGCAAATATACCTGTAAACATATCGTATATAATGTAGCAAAACCAGTATATACGTATCATTTTGGAGGCCATATAGGTACATTAGCAAACATATTCTTGATTTGGATTGTATTATATTACGATTTTCACGACTTGTCGTGCGCATCATTTACGACTACCCTGATTCTTTTTGGAATATACTATGACAATTTACATTATCATATAGATGATTGAGGTTGTAATATACGACATTTTTCGTAACAATATGGAAAGTTTGACGACTTATTTGGTCGTCTTTTGCGACTTGAGTGCAGGGCTCTCATTTTCCATCAGTTGAATAAAAATAAGATTAATTTTTTTTTTTATACTTTAAACCAATCAGTTTATTCATCCATAAAAATAATAAAAATGAGATTATTTCAAAGAAATGCATTTTTTGCTGTCAAATTCAAGTTTATATCGTACAAGTTTATTATTTGCCAGATTGCTGATTTTTTTGTTAGTACCTGGACTTGATCCCCTGACCATACGATCTGCAGCTCATGATGGTTCCTCGAAGCTATCTGGGATATATAAATTCAAGGGGATTTGCTTCAAAGGCATTAAAACAAAAGTAAATCGTATATTTCTATAACTTAAATCTTTTAAATCGTAGAACACGTCATCGATGATCTAAAAATAGACCAAAATTTCGAAGCCACCTTTAATTCGATTCCAATCATCGATGTCCCATTATCATAAACGATTTTATTGAACTTTTTTGTATTCTTTTACGATTGCCAGCAAATACGTTTTACGAAAATCAGACATGCGAATTAATTTGCAAAGGTATACGATTGCATGCACATTATTACGAATCAATGCAGTTATATACGTTTTTTATTTCGAATTATTTTATGCATAGCACGACAAAATCTCTCAGTTACGGCTGATCACCGTATATCGGTCGTTTCACGGATTTTTTGCGAATTGTCGTACACAAAGGTCGAGTTCATATGTACATAAATACGAGTCTCTCTTCTTGTCGTAATAAAATCATGCAATGCTTTTAAATACGATAAAGAATATGCATGAACCGCACATTGTAGGTGCAGATATACGAAAATGAGTATAAATAACATTCTATACGATGTAATCTGTAAAAGAAAATACGACTTCTGGTTGTCTGGGTATTGTATTTCTTCAAAGCACTAAGTATCGATCATAGTTATTAAACCAAATCAAAGAAAGGCTCTTTACCTTGATTGTATGACGCAAAAAGTTTCGATTATGTTTGTAGACATTAATAAAAAATCATATTTTTCAAAAATTACCAAAGCGTACTCTTACCCCACCAGTGGGGCAAGAGTACGCATGAGGTGGGGCAAGAGTACGCATATAATAAGCTCATTGTATTCCATTCTGGTCCGGTGTAAGTGAGGTCTTGAATCATTATAATCGTTTGTTAAACAAAACAAAACCTTTATTTCATAAACAATAGCTAAAATAAAACAGTGATTTTATGGATAACGCTGTTCGCTTCAGCAAAAGCAAAGGCGAAGCGACGCAAATCACTTTGCAGCGCTCTGCAGTGATTGACGAGATCCTCTGACTGCTGAGGAGTAAAAACTGAAGTGAATTGTCCCTGGCTTTCAGCACCGAATCCCTGGTCGAGAAAAAAGATTGTTATTCACAATTCAATACAAAAATATCTTCTGTTGATTACCTTCTTAAGGCGTTTACGCAAGGTTGATTCCGAAGACACGAGGCTTTCAGCAATCCGGCGCTTCGAATCTCCGTCCTTCAACCGCTGCCTGGCGTTTTCCAGCATCTCCGGAGAGCAAATCTTCCGGTTAGTTTTCCTTTTGTACGTCCTGATTATTGAAAACTTGATTATTCTTTGGGTTAGCTTTCCAAATACTATCAAAAAGACGAAGGCAACCAACGCGTACTCTTGCCCCACCAAACCTGCGTACTCTTGCCCCCTACGACCATTTGTGAAAAAGCTAAAAGTGCTAAATATTCCGATCATATCCTGGCATGAGTGTTCCACAGATTTAATCTATATGAATTATGTGTCCTTTGTCACGTATGCAGGTTTGATTAGCGAATTTCCACGAAGCGTGATAATGTTTCCAAAAACGCATAAAATTACATAAAAATTGGAAAAACTAAAACTTATCTCATTTCTCCGACGTGCGTGAACCAAACCACAAACAAAAACACATATGATCAGCTGACTCGATGACCTGTCAAACCGGTACAGTGTTGCTAGTTTCCTGCCCCACTGTTGCTTGCCCCACTTTACTCTACTGCGGTTCGTTAAATTATTAAAAACTCCAAAAATTTCAGTTATGGTAAAGTAGCCATAACTTCTTCATTTTTCAACCGATTTTCATAAATAACCAATTGAAATCTTTGTTTTAAATTAGCATTGAAGCGCAAAAGAAAATCAGGTTTTTTTAATGCTACCATCGAGTCTAAAACTTTCGTTGAAACAATATTTTCTTAAAAAAATGCGTTTTTTTTAATATTTTTTCTCATAAAGTCACTAATATCAACAATACTGTTGGTCAAACGCAAAAACAGTGTTCAGATAATCGATAGAAAACTTATTTACCTTCAATATGCAAAAGAGGGATTTCAAATTACTGTTATGCCATCCGAGATATTTTAATCTAAGTTTAAGAACTTTTTAAATTTTTTCGATATTTCATATTTGGAGCATAACTCAAAAACGATTCCACTGAGATTTTTTTGAATTTTATTTTCGGATTCAGCGCTCGATTTCACATTAAAAATGTTGGTCAGTTAATCAAGTTCACGATTTTTTTAAAATTTTGTAAACTAGTGTAATTTTAGTCTAGTAAATTGGAAGTATAAATTGATAAATTTGATAAATTCAATCTGGAAAATTAAAATTATGTGGATCGTTTTCGCTATACAAACAAGTAAATTATTTTAATGATGCATTTGTTTTTCAGGTTGCTGTGGAAGGTATTCTTGACACACATTTAAGCTTATTTATAAATTTTCAAGTTCAATTATACGATAATTTATTTTTCAAATATTTCTCTTTAAAAGATTGTTTTAATGTGCTTATTTTCTGATTTAAAAAAAAGCCAAGATATGAAAATAAAAAAGTGAAAATATGTAAACACATTGTGAATCAAACACGAGAATTCTCGTTTTTTCTCTAGCGACAAGTGTTCTTAACTTAGAAGCATAACTCAAATGCTAGAAATTCTATTATTGCACTTGTTTCTACGAAATTAACAACGGCACTTTAAATGACTCAAAGATACCAAACTAATAGTTTTTGGTCAAGTAGTTTATGTGTTATACAATGCGGAAATTCGGTGTTTTGCGGCTAAGATATCTTTGCAGTTCTTAAAGGGTTCAAATTTTAGGAAATGGGGATAAGAAAATGAGAAAAGATCAAATAAAAAGCTTGAAATGATAAGATGATTACAATATTCGAAGTTGAGAAAAGACGAAGTGGAGGTAATAAGACGAGAAAAAGCTAAAACACAAAATATGTGCAGAGAGTACATAAAAATGTTGGAATATGCGGTAAAAAGATCATGAGAAAGAATTGAGAGAAATTTTTTCATAAATTTAGAGACAGAAAATAAAGTTGTTAAATATGATACTTCCATTGAATATAGGATGAAAAAGTTCGAGAAAAAACACGAAGAAACGATTAGAATTTGATGAGCAGAGAGGATAAGGTTATAAGAAAAAAAAAAGAAAATGGGTGAGAAACTGTTTTGTGAGACTCGCGCTAGTGGTACGAACACGTCTATTCGTGGCGGTGGTCCAGTATAGTCTATCTGCATATGTCGAGTGGAGGTGAGAGCTTTCGCTATAGTTCATGTGTGGTGTAATGATGCATCATGATAAATGAGTAAGCAGGGGCAAGGCTATCACATCCCCTTTTATTTCAAAGGAAAAACAATTTTATAATATAACAAAAGAAGATTCATTTATTTTTCCATGAAGTAAGTCATCGCTACATAAACGCAAATTACGGACTGTAACAGTTACGTGGTTTTGACACGCGAGATGAACGTCTTAAAACTAAAGGAGACTTTTGGTAGATGACCCGATCGGTTTCCGGCTCGTCCGGTGTTGGTGTCGGTGATCTCTGGTGTTGTGATCTCTGTTGATCACTACTGCTATCCGTCGGTGATATGTCTGCCAAAGGGTTTGCTACGGGGAGTTTACTGTCTACAGCTTGATGATCTGGTGATGGAGACTTATCGATGCGCTTCAAATGAGATGTGTTGCGATCGTATGTTTTTCCGGTTTCATTAGATTTAACCGTTACATTTGACCCTTGTCTTTTTGTAATGGTAAATCTTTCTTGCAGAAAGTTCGTGGCTAGTTTATCTTTCGGGCAAACGTTTTTCATCAATACTGTGTCTCCTGGTGCTAACACACTTACGCGTGCTCTACGCTTAGCATCTTCTCGTTGTTTTCCAAGCCATTTCATCTCCTGATCCTGGTCTCGGAAATCTGAACTTGGAGGAATAGTTTCTAGGTCATCAAGCTGTGGAAGTTTTGATCTCAATTTCCTGTTCTGTAGAAGTTCGCTGGGAGCTTTTCCCGTGATGGTGTGTGGCGTATTGTTGTAAAGATCTAAATAATCATTAAGTTCAGCTTTCCAGTCGTTATAAAGAGCATTTGCAATCTTCATACGTTTAAGCAAAGACCGATTCTGGCGCTCAACTTCACCGTTGGCTTGCGGCCAATACGGTGAAATGTGATTAAGATGTACTCCTTGAGAGTTGCAAAACTCCTCAAATTCACTCGATACGAACTGTTTAGCATTGTCTAGGGTGATTGTTCGTGGGGGACCCCATACCCGGAATATACGCTTCAACCTCTTGATAGTTTCTTGAGCTGTTATTCTAGTCATTATTTCCAGTTCAAGATAACGACTGTAGTAGTCGATAACGACTAAGACATATTCGCCCGTTGGCATGGGTCCCAAAAAATCCATGGCCACATCTATCCATGGTTTATCTGGAAGCGGACGACGGATCATAGGTTCCGGTGGATCCGGAATTTGAACGAGTCTACATCCTTCACATTTTTCACACATTTCAACAACCGACTTATCTAAACCTGGCCACCAGCATCGTTCACGTAGTCTGCGTTTCATCATTGTTTGACCTGGATGTCCTCCGTGAGC
The DNA here is from genome assembly GCF_029784155.1 of Uranotaenia lowii. Taxonomy (NCBI): domain Eukaryota; kingdom Metazoa; phylum Arthropoda; class Insecta; order Diptera; family Culicidae; genus Uranotaenia; species Uranotaenia lowii. The sequence goes on along the minus strand of NC_073693.1, from coordinate 76,174,494 downwards.
TAAATCAAGCATCCGTTGTCTCAAAGAATGAGGGATAATAAGTTTGGAACCCCTCATCACCAAGCCATTTGCAACAGAAAACTCTGATTTAAAAGGGATATAAGCTTTCAAATCGTTCTGACCAGAATGACCATTCCAATTGTCAGTCATAACACTTTTCTTTAGATTTTGCAACTCTAAGTCTGTTTCGGTAGCTCGAATGACTTCTTCTATATCGATTGCAGCACTGTTCTGTACAGCTCGAATGATAATTTCCGTTTCATAGTCGAAGCAAGAGATTTCTTCCTCTTCGATGAGGTTTGAAATAGACTTTACCATAACCCGTCTTATAAAAATTTCTGTATCCTCGATCCATTGTTCATCCTGGACATGTGAACCTAATCTGGAGAGGATATCGGCCAGATTAGCAGACCCTCTTCTATAAACAACCTGAAATTTAATTTTTATCGACCTCTTTTGTTTAAAAATTATCTTTTTTCAACATTATAAGAAAAAAAATTACCTTGAACTTAAAAGCTTGAACTCGCAATAACCAACGTTCAACTCTCGCCGTAGGACGAGAAGTAGGTGTGAACAAGACTTCCAAGGGACGATGATCCGTTTCCAGCTCGAATTCTATCCCGATTAGGTACATTTTAAATCTCTCGATCCCCCATACGATTCCTAAAGCTTCTTTTTCGATGGGTGGATAGGTTTTTTCGATGTCTGACAAACTTTTTGAGGCGTAGCTTATGATCCTAGGTAGGTTTTTCTTGAACTGTATGAGTACAGCACCTAATCCAACTCCTGAAGCATCTGTTACCAGCAATGTCCGATCTTTGGGGTCAAAATATCCCAAGTTTTTGGCTGATCCAATAAGCTGCTTAATACGATCGAAGGAACTTTGGTGTTCATTGGTCCATTTGAACGGTGTGTTACTTTTGATGAGACCTCTCAATAAATGATTCTCTGTCGCTAGGTTTGGTATAAACCTTGAAACGTATGTGACCAAACCCAAAAAACTGCGTAATTCCTCTTTAGTATTGGGTGAACGAAATTGCAAAATGGTTTTGACTTTTTGTTCTGCAGGGGCAACCCCGTTAGAGGAAAGCTTATGACCAAGAAATCGTATTTCATTCTGCTTGTACTGACATTTATGATCATTCAATACGATTCCGTAGGCTTTGAGTACTTCGAGGGTATGTTTGAGTGATCCATCATGTTCTTTCTCTGTGGATCCATAGATGACCACATCATCTATAAAAATCACAGTATTTTTGCAGCCCGCTAGAATACTTTCCATGAGATTTTGGAAAAGCTCTGGGGCGCAGTTAACCCCAAATGGTAGTCTTTTGTAACGAAATAAGCCCCAATTAGTAATAAAGGTAGTAACGTCACGGCAATCTTCCGACAATTCCACTTGGTGAAAAGCTTGCTTGATGTCAAGCGTAGTAAAATATTTGGCATCACTGAATTGTGGCAGCAAGTCGTCGAAAACAGGAAGAGGATGATTTAATCGTTTAATAGCCTGGTTTGGTCTACGCATATCTACGCATAGCCTAAGTTCACCGTTCTCCTTCACGATGGGAACTAGAGGTGAAACCCACGAAGTCGGTTCAACGACCTTTTCAATAATATCAAGCTTTAGAAGTTCATCTATTTTCAATTCAACTTCTTTGATGAGCGGAATAGGACATCGTCGTAGAGGTTGGATGACTGGAGGGACAGTTCTGTCAACGGGAAGGGTCAGTTCGATGTTTCTCATTTTGGGAAATGGTTTAACTGTATCAATATTGTATACAACTGCTTTTTGGGAACTAGGTAACCCTATTTGTAGAACCCCTATTTGCTTTGCCGTAACTTTTCCCAGTAGTGGTTGTTGCCCTTTTTCAATTACATAGAACGTGGTTGAAGCCTGTAGTAACTTGTCATTGTCTTTCACCTCCAACTCAGCATCGAAAACTGTTAACAATTTTAACGGAACACGACCGTAAGCCAGAAAACGTTTGTCTGTTTCGAATCGTTCATTCTTAGTTGTGGCACCTCGCAGTTTCATTAATTGCCAAGTTGTGTCATCAATCAAATTATATTTGGAACCCGAGTCGATAAGCATTATAATATCAACACCCCCAACGAGACACGAAATCAAATCATCTGAGCTACCGATATTGTAAACCGAAGAATTTTCGCAGCCCGTATCTTCAACATGATTAACACTTCGAGGAAATTTTGGAGGACGTGGAGAGTTTCGTTTATCAAAGTTGATCGTTCTACGCATTTTATAATTTTCACGCTTATTGGATTTACATTTTGATCCGTAATGACCTTTTCTATCGCAACGTTCACATTTATGGTAATATGCCGGACAACTTTGAACGGTCTCATGACGTTCATGTCCACAACGCATACATCTAGGATTCTTCGAGCTTTGGTCATTTCCGGGAAATCTATCGTAGAGACGGTTCACTGTGGTACCTTGACTTTTTGATTTCATTTGGGCGGACTGGTAACGCACTGATTGATATGCGTTTATTATTTTGTGTAAGTTATCGACTGTGAGATGTTCCTTTTCTAAAAGTTTATGACGTAAATCATCGGAAGCTGATTGTATAATTTTATCAATAATTGCAATGTGACGACTTTCTGCCTCAGATTTCCCGAAATTGCACTTTTCAGCAGCTTGCTGAACCCGCAATGCAAATTTCTCGATAGGCTCATCATGTTCTGGCTCCATTTCCCAAAATTGATAGCGTTCAAAACTTTCATGATGCTTCGGAGAGAAAAAATCCGTCAGCCTCTTTTTAATAGCTGAGTATGGATCAACTCCAACAACAGTAGTTTCTTCGGGCAATCCAAAATACGCGCTCTGCAATTCCAAGCCACCCATAGCCAAAAGCTGTGTTTTTCTATTTGCTCCATCCGTGATATGAGCCGCTTCCATAATTGTCTCAAACCATCGCACCCAAGAATTCCAAACATTTCGGACCTCAGACGACGGTAGATGCTTGTACTTAAAATGGGGAAGATTATACGACGCTGGACTAAGAAAAGATTGATTTTGTTGGGAACTTGGTCCAGGTATGGGGGAATCGGAGAGATTATCGTTGGCCATGATGATGTCAATTCTGTTTTAGCACATATGGGGAAAATAAAACAATGTTTCTTTCAGATTTTTATTTTATTTGCATTTTTTTTCATGCAATTTATTAATATTTTAATATCAAATAATTATTATGTAGTTGTTTTTCACTTCCAATAATATATATCATAAGTTACGATATCTAAACAAAGAATTTTAAAACGTAAAACAAACTATTGAATGTTTTTTTTTTTTAGGATCCACCCTATTTCATTGGCAGTAGTCGTATGTGCATATTATGTTTCACACAAACATTATGTTTGAAGTAGCTTTCGGCCAGTAGTTTTTTTTTTAAATTGTGTCCACGCATACCAATTGGTTTTGTTTCACTTTCGGTTTTATTCTGTACCGTTTTTACAGTGCTTTGTATTACACACCAAGCATCATGAATGTGTTGCATCATCCAAGAGCAAAAGTTAGGTAGGTTCATTAATTCGAGCAGTTTACCATGCGATGTTTTTTTTTCTCGTTTATCGCATCATCCAAAGAGCGGTGAACCATGGATGCTTTTATCCTTTCCGCAATACCCAAAAGCGGTTTTTGTTAAGGATATCGGATAATTCATTTATAGTCACGCATCATTTAAGAGCGTAACATTGTAATTCATTTTTTTTCGCATCATCCAAGAGTTACCATAAAATTACTTGATTTTCAATTTTCATCATCCAAGAGAAATTATTGAATATTTTCATTATTAGAATTTTCATTCAATCACACATTTTGAAATTCGCATCATTTAAGAGCGAACCACCTTAATTTAAATTTCACTTGTAGTGGGTTTTTTCATGTTGTGGAATCACTTACACTACTTTATGGCCGAAAAGCTTTTTTCTTCTATACGGTTGCATCATCTAAGAGCTTTTTCCTTCGAATGAAATAACTGCGCAATTTGCTATTCAACTGAAAATTGTACATGGAACTGTTATTTTTCGAACTCCAAAGTTCCAACCCCGAAAATCTCAACTTAGATACACATTTTAAAGACAAAATAAGAGCAATTTGTAAAATGGGAAATTTTCTCCTGAATTCACTGCGCAATAATTGTTCAGATGAGCGCATCATCGAAGTTCTTTCGGTTTTCGCTTACCTTAGAATCCACGTTCCTCCAGGCACAAAATCACAAATTTCACAGAGTTTCTTTTGGAGTCACTTCGTATTATGCACTTTTTATTTTACCTTTTTACTGCACGCGTTTTAAACGGTTCAAATTCTCGTCGCCATGTGAGACTCGCGCTAGTGGTACGAACACGTCTATTCGTGGCGGTGGTCCAGTATAGTCTATCTGCATATGTCGAGTGGAGGTGAGAGCTTTCGCTATAGTTCATGTGTGGTGTAATGATGCATCATGATAAATGAGTAAGCAGGGGCAAGGCTATCACATGTTTAAAACATTTTGGTAGAAGAAATATGAGGATAAAATGAAATGATGAGAGATGAGAAATTCAGAAGATGCAAAAATGAATAGGAAAAAATGAGATGGAAAAACATGGATGGGGAGATGCTGAGAGAGTATGGAATTCACAAACAAATTAAGGAAACTTATGAAATACATACATCACATTAATTCAATTTAATTTATGACGACGAAATGAAATCCCTTATTGTATTTGAGTGAAGAATCCCGACTTGAATAAAGATTAATTTTTAACATCAAGAATTGTGAATTATTAATAAAAAAAGAGAACTTACAATGAGTTAGGTACAATTCTAAATACATCACATGGAGTTTTTTTAGAAATTAAGATTTTCATCTGGTTTGAGAAAGAAAACATCAGTGAAGGAGATAATGACATAATAAGCACCCGGGAGAAATGGGCACAACTTTTTCTAAAGAAATACGTATTTTCTCAAATAAATTTTCACGAGGAAAAGTTTCGTAGTTCCCATTGCATTAATTTCTCAGCAAAAAAGAATAACCGTTTTCCTAGGTTAAATAAAAAAAAAACTACCATGATCAGGAATCGAACTCGAGTCCTCTGATTATCTATCCAACACCTTATCACTAGGCCGAATCGTCAGATCAAAACAAGGCAAGCTGTTGTTCTATATTCAGTTCCCTTCATCTAGTTGAATTTGCTGCAAAATTCTACGGAAGAAAACGCTCATTTTGTCCCGGTTTATGGTGGTTATACTGCCCTAAAGGATTCTCATATGCCCCTACAGTGACTAATTGTCAGCATCCGGTAAAAAAATTAAAATGCAATTTTTATTATGTTTATACAATGTTCAAGCTTCAGCTATTTAGGAATAGACTTTTTAGGTGTCTGAACACGAAACAATGATGTAACTCACATATTTTATCTGTTTTCTATGGTTAAAGAAGCGTCCTTCTTTCAATATAAAAATTGATATTTTACCTTGTTATTATTTATTATTATAGTATTATGAAACTTTTACTGAAATTAATATTTTAACCCTTCGTTTCATGATTTTTTATTTTTCCTTAAAAATCAGTTTAAACAGTTGAAACTTGAAAATGATGAGTACATCAAGAAAATAAATAAAAATAAAATACGATTTTTCCATTTTTCCATACATTAATTGTTGCAAATTTGTAACTTTATGAAACGAAGGGTTAATGAGTATTTCTGATGAATTTAGTATATTTTGAAAAAAAATTTAAATGATGAAAACAGACTTAAAAGTCGCATTTTCTTAAATTTTCTAACAAATGTTCAATTGCCTAGAAAACGTTTTTTTTAGCAAGCAGCATTGTTATTTTACTCTATTTGGCAATTTTTCTAGGACATTAGATTTTGGTTAGAGATTCCAGTAACGAGATAGAGCTGAGGGATCAAGTAACCTTAGGGATCAAGTATCCTCATTCTCCCTTACAAATTTTTAGTTGGTACTTTAAAATTTTAGATTAAACATTTGCAAGTTCTTTCACAATAAAAGCTTTTCATACAGAAGTTTAAAAATAAATGCTCTTAAATGTTTCAAATGGTTGGAAATTTTCGAAGGTTTTGGAAAGTAGCCTTTTGCCTTAAGAATCCTTTAGTGACAATATAAGGAAGCCACTTTCATCGATCATTCATTCGAAATCGGTAGATTTACCTTTAAGAAAAATCCCTCGAAAAAATAAATCAAATTTTCAAAAGAAAACGTAAGTGACTAATTTTTTTTCGGTTCAAATTTCATTCTTGCAAATTTGATTCTAATTAAAGATTTTAATTTGAAATTGTTCTCTTGGAAAAACTGCTATTATTTAAATCATAAAATGTAAATCAATTTTTTTAATATGAATATTACAGGTTTTTTTTTATCAACAAATGTGATTCATTAAAAACTATTTCATACTTAAAATACTGTGGATAATTAAAAAATAAATAAATAAAAATTGTATTTTTTAATTAAAAAAATTGAAACATTTTTCAAATTCTAGTTGATATTGGTAATGTTAAGCTGAATTAAGTAAAAAAACTGACATTCATGAAAATGTAGAAATTAAGAAAATCATTAACAATCAGCATTTCAAGTCTGTGACCTCTTACGTTTTGATTTTCTCAACGAAATAGCCATCTTTCTTCTTTTACCTTGATTGTATAACTCATTTACAAAATTATGCTTAGTTTTGAGTATTAGTTCTGAATCTGAATGCTGAACCTGAATTCACATTTAGAATTTTATCTCTTTCTGAGTTTCAATATGATTTCTAAAATGTACAAAGAAGTAAAATTTGTATCATGGATTTCTAATTTTAATTCTGATGTCAGTGGTTCCAATCTGAATTAATTTTTCCAATAATTTCTTTTTAGCCTGACTTGTGAATGCTTGAATTGTACATAAGATTCAAGTTAAAAAGTATGAATTTGCAAAAAAAAAAATCTCCGGATGATTTCTAATTTTCTTATTATATTCGGAGATTTTTTTGTGTTCATATTGAAAATGAAAATGGATTTTGAAATCCTTAATCAAGTTCTTAATTTGAACCAGGATTTTTGAACAGCTTTTTATTTCCGATAACTATTGATGATTCGAACAGGTAATCATGAATCCTTAACTGGATTTAGAATCCGAAATTTTAAAACAAAGATACAATTTCTATTTTCATAATTAGGAACTATTCTGGAACCTTCTGAAATGAGTTTTAACTCATTTGAAATTTCATATTCGAAACTAAATTTTCTCTCAACAAGTGAGAAAACTTTGAGTAACTGTAGCAAAACTCTCAACCAGGGATAAGTTTTCTAGGTTTGGCATTATTTCTAGTTCACTTGCTCAAACCTTACTAAATCATCAAAATAAGATTTAGAATTTAAATTTTTTAATGTATATCTTTCTGGATCCTCACTCTAACCGCCCTCCCTGTTCCTACGGGCCTAACAAATAATCAATGAAACTTTTTTTTTACCACAATGTCTCACAATGTATCTCTCATATAAGTAACATAATCAGTCCATGTTACATAATCGGACCATGCAAAATGATCAGAACATGTGAGATAGTCCAACCATGTAACATAATCGGACCGCGTTAAAAAATCTGACCATGAAACATAATCCGGTCATGTGACAAGTTTCAACCATGTGAAATTATCTGATCATGTGAAATATTCTGAACATGCAACAAAATTGGACCATGTTACATTATCTGATTATGTAACATAATCAGACCATGTGACAATCTGATCATTCTACACAATCCGACCAGGTGACATATTCAGACCATGTGACATAATTCGACCATGTGGCATCATCTGACTATGCAACATAATAAAACTATGCAACATAATCCGACCATATGACATAATCCGACTATGTGACATATTCCATGCTATATAATCTATCGAGTCGTGATTAGACCATGCAACATAATCGGACCATGTGACCTAATCCGATCATGTAACCTAATCCAGCCATGTGACATTATATGACCATGCAACATAATCCGACCATGTGACACAATTTCACTATGTGTAATTGTCAGACCATGAAACATAATCAGACCATATGATATTATCGTACCGTGTGACGTAATCCGACCATGTGACATATTCCAAACATGCCACATAATTCAACCATGCAACATAATCTAACCATGTGACATAATCTGACCATGCTACTTAATCCGACCATGTGGCATAATCGGACCATGCAACATGATCCGACCATATGACATAATCTGACCATATTACATAATCCGACCATAGGACATAATACGACAATGTGACATCAGGCCATGCAACAAAATCCGACCATGTGACATAATCTGACCATGGAACATAATCTGAAAACGCGACATGATGGCATGTAAAATTTTTCGAGTACAGAACCCCTGCCACTGGGGCCCATCGCCTCTGAAGCCCTTCGCAATTGGTCGCCTCCGCAGCTGGCTGCCATCTCTGCTCGCTGTCTCAGCAACTAGTCCTTGTTGCTCCATGGTTGCCTCTATTACTGCAAATCGATGTCCGAGTTGGATTACTGCAGGTTGGGATTGTATTGTTTTGGAAATCCCCTCGCCCTTCCCCACTGGCGGGAGGTAGGGGTACCAAAAATCCAAGAAACATTTATTTCTCCCAAATATCCTCGCATGCCAAAACTGGTTCCATTTCCTTGATCGGTTCTTGAGTTATGCAAACATGTTTCATTTGTTTGGGAGTTCTCATCCCTCATTTTATCGAGAGGAAGGGGTCTCTAACTATTATTGAAACTTTTCCGATACGACCTGCCAAATTTCAAGCCGGTCGGTTCCATAATTTTGAATCTATACGGAATAGACAGATAGACAGACAAACAGAAATCCATTCTAAGCGTTACAAAAATTTAGAAAGAAAAAAAGGGAATTTACAAGAAATTATTACAAGATAAAGGGCTTTTCCTAGTTTTAGTTTTTTCAGGGTTCAAAAACGAACTCGTTGTAGCAAACTAAATTCATCTTAAATTCGTTCGAATTTGAACCAAAAATTCACAATAAGAAAATTTACATGTAAAATACATATGAATCTGACGCTCAGAAATTTATTGCGAAATCATCAATAAACATGCAGCAGAGCTTATCAATACCACACGGTGGCTTGCTTGCTAACAAGTATGCTGGCAGACAAGCAATCCGCAAACGGTGTCTTAAACCAGCACACACTTGTGGTTGCATATTCGAAAAGCAGGAACAAAACGTAATTCCAACAAGTATGTAGGTAGGTGTAACAGTGCGTTCCATTCCCCAAGCAACGCAACGGTAAGCAAAACGCAATTTCACCTGCTTCCCAGCTTTGATCATAGAAATCCATCAGCTTGTCTAGCACGGAAACAGTGCGTGATTCCGTAAAAAGAAGGTGACATCCCTCGCTCGTTCCATAGCACTCAAAAAACCATCAGTTGCTGGTATTGGTTGGTTTTTCAGTGTTTCTGAAAATGAGTTACCTATGCAACTGGTTTGTGTAGAATCATCAGCAGCAACAGCAGGGAGGAAATCGAATGCAGTTTCGGCGTCTGCGAGAGGGGTGTGCTTGTTGCTGCTGTTGATGTTCGACCCACTACAGAAGGGGGTGGTTGATTGGAGTTGTGGTGAGTGAGTGACTCCTGGGGGGAGGAGAATCAAGGGTAAGGTCTCTCCGGTTTCGGGAGATTTTCCCCGAGAGCGAGGGACGTCGTGAGATGTGTTCGGTTGGTAGGAAGAATCGAAACCAGAAGTAGGAAGTCGGTTCGAGCCCGGTTCTCACGCGCGGGCCAGCTGATTGCGGTGCGTTCGTTTGCGAGCTTGAGTTCCCTACCAACCAAAATATCAGGAGCGAGACGTGCCTTCGTTTGGTGGTGAGTTTTCTTACTCTACGACGGTGTTAGGATAGGATATGCAGCTGATGGTGAATTTCGTGTGGGAGAGAGAAACCATGTGTGTGATACTCCTCTCGCGATGGGGGGTTTGCTGTTTTGTGAGTGACCGCGCGCGAGGAGGGTCGTGCCAGCTCGGGAAACTGCTGTCGGTTCAGTATTGCTTCGAAAACATATCGCGAGTCAGTTAGATTTCAACTGTAAACAGAAACGGACGGAAAAGTAGGATTTTAGTTCCAACAAAACCACATCAATATAAGACAGACAGAAAAAAAATAAAATAAACCAGAACAGCAAACCTCAATTCTTGTTGTTGTACAACATCAGATAGACTGTGTGTGCATGTGCATATAAGTGCAGCTCTCCCCAATTTCGATGGATGGAGCTGGAACATAACTAGATAATCTAGTTTAGAACGTGCTCTACGAGTTGCTGTTCGAATTCGGGAAATGTCCTGCGAGTGGAAGTGTCGACTTAGTGTAGCGAGCGTATACTGGATCGGGACTTAGAATATTTTCGTTGCGGGCGAGTGAGTGAGGAGTGATATGTTAGGCCGCACACGGAACCGTTTCCTAGAGCACTGATTCCGGCCAAATGGTCCCGGGTCCTGTTGGACCAATGCCAAGTCGCCGTCAATTGCTAATATCGACATTGTGTTTGTTACAAAAAAAAATTGGAAGTAAGGAAGTTTAAAAAGCGTGAGTGTGAGAAGTAGTCGCAGACAATTTGTGACAAATGGGAAATTCCCAGTCCCAGGTCCTTGGACACGCAACAGGACCGCCAGTTTAGAAGATCATCAACTTATCATTAACAAGCAACTACTACCGAAACCAGGTGTAAACCGAAACGCACAATTTTTGGCGAGCTTCTCCGGGTTCGACAGTTTTTCGGCGGAGAAGTCTCCTGCTCCTGTTTCAGAAAACCCAAATCAACGAGATCTTGTTATTTTTTTGTGGTTTGGACCTGAGGAACATCCAGGACAAATTTGACACGCTCCAATATCCAGGCAAAAGCCGGGCTAAGGTGGGAGTTGAGTTTTGTTCAAAGGTGTGTAGTGATAGTGTTTAGAGATTAAAAGTAATCCTCAAGTTTCAAAGAATAAAATCAATCTGTGGATCGTACTTGAGGTCCTAGCCTATTTAACAATCTTCGAGCTGTTGTAGAACTGCTCGAGAAGGTGTCTGTTACATGCAAATTTCCAGGTGAAACCTATGTCAAATTGTTACGAAAAAAAAAATCAAATGGAAAACATAGTGCTTGAAGACACACACAGATTCCGGTGTCCAATGAGAAGTGTGTTTTGAGAGATGACAAACCGGCTTTGAGGTAATCCCACCAAAAGCTCAGAACCAGCAACAGGAACCAACTGTTGAAGCAGAAAAAGCAACACAAAAGTGAGTGGAATTGTGTGATACCCTGCAAATGTCAGTGGACTTGTAAATCAAAAATAATTTACGTCTATATTTTTGACCAGCAAAAAAAAAATCGGTCGTTGTAGCTACTGGGACTCACGTCCACGCAACGTCAACATCGCGTGAACCGAGAAGAAGTGCAAGTAAGAAACAAGCAAGCAGCAACCAGCCAAAATACGAAAATTTTAAGTCTGCAGCAACGACTTGCAGCAGCGCGAGTAATCTAGGTGTGCTGATCAGCGCAGTTTCAATTAGTGTGTTCCCTCCCCCATAATTTGCTGTAGAATCTGCTCTCAGAAAGCAGAAACATAGTGTTAAAGTGTTTAATTTAGTGCAGCACAGAGAGAGAGATAGAGTAAAAAAAAATCAAACAACCTCAACCAATAAAGTGTGTTAGATTCCTCGAAACCTCGAAACGTGCTACTGTGACAACAATACGTCGAAGAAGCTAGTTAATCAAACGAAGAAACCCGACAGTGTGTGTTCCCTGTTTTCCGCAACGCAAAAACACCGAAAAATATGGTTCCTCAGCACAGTCACGATCCCCAACAGTTAGTGCTACTGTCCCAAGCGTCAACCGAGATGATGGATACCGGTGCTATACAGGTGCAGATCTCGACCGATCTCGGCAGCTTCGACGGACTCGCCGGGCTCGGAACCGGACTCGGGGGACTCGGGATAGATCAGCTGCACCGTTCACTGGAACAATCGCAGCTGGAAGCAGAGCTGCTGCAAAGTTTCAACTCGCAGCAACAGCAACAGGATCAGTCACAAATGACATCACCGACTTCGGTCGTACAGCCGGTCCTTTTCGGATCCCAGCTGGTGGACAAGAACTCCAGCACCCCGTACACGGATGCAACTCAGGTGAGTCGATTCAGTTCAAAAAGTTAGTGTACTTGAACTTAAAAGGTGTCTCAAGCTTAAATGGTACAGCGATTACAACCCAGCCCAATGATAAGGGTTATCACCTCTAAACTGTTTTTTTTTCTTTTATTGGAAAGGACGATGTCCCACTTTCCGAGGGAGGGTTGTTTATCAAACGTGGTGAAATTGATAGGTCATGATTTTCTACTTTTTCGTCGTCGTCGTTTCGGTGTCGAGATTCGGTGTCTAGTGGAAAATTACCGAAGTGATCTCCAAGGTTTCAAGTTTTTTATTTCTTTCTTTTGCCAACTGAACATAAACTTGCGTTGAGGGAACTGGTTTCTTGGAACTGGGATAGTGTTGGCTTTAGATGACGACTACTAAAAAGTCTCATCATCGGTGCAGCATGATGCAATCCTGTGATCTGATTACCAGTGATTTTTCTTATGCTTGAGTTCTCGAGTTCTTCAATGATAACGATCGAGGAAACGATCTTGTTGCGAATTTTCGAAATTTTATTAAAATATGATGATTTAAAATTTTTATTCCAGAATATATTCCATGTGCGTAGAGCTGAAAATTTGCAAAAATTTCAAACATTTTGAATTATATTTGTATCCAGTATTATTTTTTTGAATTTGCATTAACTTTATTAAATTTTTTAAGCTTCTGTGGATTATTTTGAATAAAAATTTTACGGCTTTCTCCAATAAGCTCCAAGTGATATTCATACATTAATGTTTAATAAAACTGTTAGCTTAAGAATGTTAGAATGTTTTAAGCACGTTTTTGGGCTGGACACACCCGAACTGTTTTTTCTTAAGACCTAGCAAAATCCCTGCATTTGATTTCATCATTATCGACCAAAAATCCGCGAAACATTCGGGCAAATTTGGTCAAAACCCAGGAAATGCTTCACATAAATCAAGAACAAAATTGATTTTTTTTTCGTCAACACTCATCAGCAGATTTTTGATTGTATTTTAAACATAAAAAAAAGCTTTTATAAAACTTGCTTGGAAAATTTCGTTTTGGACTCATAAAAAAAAGACAACACGAACTGTTTTATTTGTTTGATTTCGCAAATAATGTGAATAAATCCGGGAAAATCCGGGCTTTTTGCAATGTAATAAGGGCAACCGGTCCGGGCTGGACTTCTCCCAATTTTTAATTAATTTTCCTTAGGAACCCAGATGAAACCGGACAATCTGGCAAGCTTATGTGAAGTCTGATGAGCTGATTTAGCCTGAATTCATGTTTCAATTTTTTTATTTGATTTTTGTTGTAAACATCGGAATAAAAACCGTAAATCAACAGTGTTGGTATTTTTAAACTATTCTTCTAATGTAGGAAATCTTTCTTTTCTCAAATGTTCTTAAAAATTGTGCTAAAATTAATAATTTAATTAATTAATAATTTTCCAATATTTTACTTCAAGTTTATCCAACTTGTGTTTGCTCGTTACATGATTTTAATCAGTATTTTAAACTGTAAATTTTCATCATTTTTTGTTTATATTTTCACTTTAGCGTAATGTTTCCTGAATAACAAGTTTTTTTCAAACTATATGTGTTACCAACATTTTGAAATATTTAATCAGAACATATTAACCACACTTTAAAAAGAATTTCGTTCACAAAACTTTGTTTAAAAAACAGTTTTGATGTTTTTGCAACCTTAACTTGGTGTGTAAAATATCAAGAAAAACAGGATAGTTGAAAGTTTTAGATTGCTTTTCTATTTTTTTTTTTTGCTTTTTGCTAACCAATTTTTAATATTTCATATGCTTTTATAATTTTTTTTTTGCTTGGAAAATTTTCCAGCAATTTAAATTGCATTGAAAATACGCCTGATATTCAAGGTTGTCGAGAAAAAATCCGTGCGGCGACAAAAAAAAACCTTGATTTCTATTGTTAGAACCCAATATACTGTGACGGTTTTCGGTAATGCTTTTTATATGCAATTCATTGGAAAATCATAAGAAACATCAACAAATTAAAATATTTTGATAGTTTTTTTTCGAAAAATTTCAATAACTTTATCAATGTCTTAATATTTTCATGAAATCCTTGAGTTAGAAATCCAAAGTTAATAACGAGCATATATAATTTTGAAAAAAAAAAAATGAACAAAATTCAGAAAATCTGTGAAATCTCTGATCTGTGACACAGATTCGTTGACGAAATTTAATTATAGTTTTTTTTTGTGATTTCAAAAACCTTGCTGATATTTGTTCATCCTGTTAAAATTAATGTAAAAAAAAACAGAAATTTATTTATCTGCTCTTAGTGACACAAAGTAGATTATATGAAAAAAAAAAAAAATGATTGAACGTCGTTTTTTTTTCTTAGTCTTTGGATGAATAAGAAAAAAATTATCAAGCCTTATGAAACATTGTCATTTTTAAGCTGATCATCATCTCTTGAACAAATTGAAAAATATACAACACAAAAAAATCTAATCTAGCTAGAAATAGTTGTTTTTAATGAGACTCAAGTTTTTCTTACAAAACTTACATGCTTGGTAATCTTTTTTTCGGATCTTTTTTATTTTATTGTTATTTTATTTTCATAATTTTTTAGGGAAAACGCAGGAAATGGAAACAAAATTTGAATATTGATGCCAAATTACTAAGAAAAGCATGAAACGTCGAGATCTGGAATTATCTCGAAAATGTTTTTGCCAAAATTTGACTTCCTGAGACTTGCCCAAGAAATATCTCAAAAAGTCGATTTTTAAATTTTTTTTTTTGATTTCAACATGTTATGCATTTCAAAGTCGTTTGGAATCAAAATTGAAATTTAGATTTTCCGAACACTTTATTTTTAAATTTTGAAGTCGATTTTTGACAAAAAAAAATTGTCGTTTAATGCATTTTTGAGTCATTTGGCAACATAATCGAAATTTCGATTTTTCCAATTTCCTTTGGACTCCCTTTGATGATTTTTGAGGGAAAAATTCGAATCTTTGAGCTTTTCGAGGCACCCCCAAATCAATTTCGATTGTTTTTAAATTTTGCACAGGTCAGAAATTGTTACTTTAATGCTAAATGGCTTAAAATGCAGAAATCGGAAACGTTGAGATCTGGGGTTATCTCGAAAAGAAATTAGCCAAAATTTGACTTCCAGGGACTTGCCGTTTTTCCCAAAAAGTCGATTTCTGGCAATTTTTTTTTCGTGATATCACGAGATTTCTACAATGTCGTTTAGTATCAAAATTTAAATTTCGATTTTCCGAACTCTTTTTTCGTCCTCCCATACTTAATTTTTCAGGTTATGAAGGCGATTTTTGACAAAAAAAAATATCGTCATTTTTTGCATTTTCGAATCATTTAGGATTAAAACTTAAGTTTCGATTGTTTTGACCAAACCAGAAATTTTTATTTTTATGTCAAATGATATAAAAATCCAGAAGTCGGAAGATTGAAATTTTAATTTTAAGGCTTAATTTCATAGAAAAGCTTAAAATGTCGAGATCTGGTGAAATCTTAATTTTTTTTAAAAATCCTTCAAAAAATCAAGTAAATTCCAAAAAGTCGATTTTTGGCAAATTTTTTTATCGTGATATCATGAGGTTTTGACATTTAATGCATTTCAAATTCATTTGGCATCAAAATTAATATTTCGATTTCCCGGAATTATCTTTGGTCCCCCCATACTTTCTTTTTTTTAAATTATGAAGTCGATTTTTGACAAAAAAGACATCGTCGTTTTAAACAATTTCAAGTCATTTGGCATCAAATTTTGAATTTCCTTTGGGATGTTTGAGGGAAAAAAATTGAAACTTTGAGCGCTTTGAGGCACTTCCAAATCAAGTTCTTTTGTACTTAAATTTTGCACAGGTCAGAAATTTTTATTTTGATGCCTAATGACTTAAAAATGCAGAAGTTGGAAAAATTTAAATTTTGATATTGATGAAAAAGTACTTAAAAAAGCATGAAACGTCGAGATCTGGTGTTATCTCAAAGAAATTTTTTTTTGCAAAAATCGATATCCTTCGAAAAATCAACTTAGTCAAAAAAAGTCAATTTTTGGCAAATTCTTGTTTCGTGATATCACGAGATTTCGACATTCAATGCATCTCAATGTGCCTTGGCTGATTTTTGAAAGATAAAAATCGCTACTTTGACCTCTTTGAGCTCTTTGAGGCACCCCCAAATCAAGTCCGATTGAGCTTAAATTCTACACAGGTCAGTATTTTTGGCCAATCTTCAAAATGTAGATGTTGGGTTTTTTTTTTAATTCGACATGACATACACACACACACACACACCGTTTAGTTACTATCTTAAAAATTCAATAAAAAAAATCATTTATTCAATATAGCATACAATATTTTTCTGAAAGGATGTCTTGTTGAACGCTTAAAAATTATTTGCAGATCCATACAAGTGAAGATATTTTTTTAAAAATAAATCAAATAGTTTGTACAAATTTATTTCAACCAGCAAGGAAACGAAGGAAATTCAGAAAAATTGAAATTTTTACTTTGATGCCAAATGACTTAAAAACAATAAAACGTTAAATGTCAAAAATCAACTTCAAAATATATAAAAAATAACATACAGAGGGACCATAGGAAATTCGGAAAAATCTAAATTTCAATTTTGCATTATCTTGCGTAATCTCGAAAGAATTTTATTTTGTCAAAATCGACTTTCTCCATTCCATGCAATATAAAGTCGTTACGCATCAAAATTAAAATTTCGATTTTAAAATTTTTCCCCCCTTTGGTGATTTCTGAAGATTATGAAGTCCAATTGAGCTTAATTTTATGACCAATCGACAAAATGTGTACCCTTATGTTCACCGTTGAATAACTTTCTCAATTTTTTTTTTATATACAGGAGAAGGATTTCGAATTTTTCACGAGTGTTATGCTAGAAGAAAGTCTTGTTTAACGCTTGAAAGTTATTTACAAATCCAAACAAGTGTAGAATATAATTTTTTTCAAGAAATCAAAAAAGTTGGACAATATTATTTTAACCAGCATAGGTTATGTGAAGAAAACCCTTGATTCTTTATTTTTGTTTCTTTGGTTTTTGATTTTGGGGTGTGTTGAAATTCAATTCTTTAAATGAACTATTTTCAATAAATTCGTCCCTCAATAGTTATTTTGCATTTTAAAACCACAGTCAGTTAAGTGTTTTGATATGATATGATTTAATTTGATTCCGTCTCAAGTATTTTTGAATTCTCTTTAACACAATTTCGTTACTAATTACAGAAAATAAAACCTTCTTCAACCACAAATATTAGAAAAATAAATGCTTTTTTTCTTACCTTTTTAGAACTTCACAAGATAAAAAAAAAATAAATAAATAAACAAGGTGATTGTTTTCGCCAGATCTTCAACATAAATCTACATATCATCTTTCGCTTTTTCGCTGATTGAATGTTCGAGTCTGAGTTGCATTAAAAAATAAATAAGTATCAAGAAATTGTTATGATGAATTGTGATGACGATTTTTCCAGCTCTCGAATAATGACGTACATTTTATTTATTCACATTTTTGAAAAAGAGTTAAGATGATTGTAAAGAAGTCGAAGCCATATTTATCATTTATTAAATGTTGGAAAATTCAGTTTTGAAGGCGAAACTCTTTTACGTATTAAAAAGCTTAGAGTTTTGTTGTGGATTCAAAATCAATTTCGTAGTCTGGTAATTTTGTTTTAAATTCATTACATTTTGAGCCGAGAAAGCGTCAATTATACTTTCACCAGTCTAATTAAAATAAAACCCGGAAATTTAATAAGTTGAACAATTCTGATTACTTGTAAAAAAGTAGATTTAAAGAAAAAAAAATCAAAAGTAGTTTTGATCTGTACGAATGAATTTAGGTTCTTTATAAAATAGAGAAAATAAAAATCCTTTCAGTGAGAATTCGGACTGTTGAATCTAGTCTAAGGTTGCCAGAATTTTTTCTGCATGTATTCGGGCTGAACAAATTCGGGCAATTTTCTCTAAAAACCTGGCAAAATTCTGGCATTTGCCTTCAAAATTGTCGACCAAAATTCAGGCAAAATCCAATCAAATTTAGTCAAAACCAAGAAAATCAAGACAAAAATGCAAACAAAAATTTCATCAAAATTTTTAAACAGATTTAAAATAGAATTTGGGGCTTTGACCTTTCATGATTATTTTTTTTTGAAACTCAAAAGTTTCGTTTTGAATGCATAAATTAAAAACTAATACAACACATTTTTTTTAAAGTTTTTTTTTGAGAATGATAATGAGAATAAACCCAGGCAAAATCCGTCAGCTCTAGACTTTTAGATTTGAATGTTGACTTTTGAAATGGTAAAAATTCATTTGAAATATTTGAACACTTTTAAGGTAAAACTGTAGATTTTACAGTGTTAAATGATAAGATGATTAAAATAAAAGTTCTAAAGAAAAGATTAACTACACCGAAGACCTTGAGAATGTTTAAACTCTTTAGAATAGTTATTTTTTCCTATTTGTAGCAGCCCATTTAGGAATTGCAATTTTTAAACAAAAATTTAAAAAATCTCACAACAAGGAGTCTATGCTGTTCCTGAAAAATTAAGTGAATTATTTTTACCGTCGAGTTAAGGACCTTTGTTTTTTAAATCAATTTTCAAATCATGTGCCCAAAAAAAAAATGATAGTTCCCTGTGTTTTTCGATTCTAAAAATGTAAAAACTGTTTATTGTTTTTCAGACGAATTATCATGCCATCAGTGATGGAATTTTTTATCTTTCCATTAACCTTTTTTTGTAAAAAAATGGAATTCTTATCATCTTTATTAATTTTTTTTTAATAAACGCCAGGAAATAAATCAACAATTTAACTTACAAAAGTCTCCGAGTGCTATTTTTAGGTTCATTAATCAAACATTCTGACGGATTGATTCAGATTGTTCTATTCTCGCCTAATTTGTTCGTGCTTAATTGAAGCGTGAAACCCACAAAACTAGACCAGACTTGAGAATTCAATCGTTGGAAAAGTAGGTACCTCAGGAAAAAA
Organism: Uranotaenia lowii; assembly: GCF_029784155.1. NCBI lineage: Eukaryota > Metazoa > Arthropoda > Insecta > Diptera > Culicidae > Uranotaenia > Uranotaenia lowii. The sequence continues at coordinate 76,155,337 of NC_073693.1, read as the reverse complement.
AAAATCCAACATCAAACTTGCAGATCATCAAAGGCATGGCTCATACGTTCGTTGGAGGAGTGAGATTTTTTCTTTCGTACAAGTCAATTTTTCACCTTCACCATTTGTTGCTCATTTTTCTTTCCGTTTGTTGTCATTTTTGTTGGTTCAATTCTTCAAGAAGGCAGCAGCGTCCGATTTAGTTCATTAGTGGTTTGCGTTTCGTCTTCTGCCTGCCTATTTGTTTCGGATTTCGTTGTTTCAATGTTTCTAGGCGTGAATTGGGCAAAAAAGAAGGTGTAGGTGTCCGGTGGAAAAGTTCCGTTCCGCGAACGAAGGGGGTGTTAATTGTTTGATAAATGGCCTGTGGCAAATTGTTGTTTGGTCAGGCCATATTTCTCTTTCTTGTGTTAAGGGAAGGGGGGTAGGAATGTTGTGGCATTTTTTAATAACAATTTTTTTTCTACTTCCCCACTTTTGGCTGCCAAGGTGCCAAAATTGGAATGTTTTCCCCCCATTTCCCACACGCGTAGGAAGAACAAAATTTCGAGTAGCAGAAACGAAATCAGAAAAAACAGCAACACCAAAAAAAGTGGAACAGTAACAACTATTTCTTTTTCGGTTTCGGTTGCTCTACTGCTAGTGTTTTTTGCACCTTCTATTTTGATTGATGTTGGTGTGATTAGGGAATTTTGTTTTGGGGTTTTTCTCACTCTGTCTCTCTCTCTCTGAAAAGGGGTTTGCTTGTAGATTTGATTATGGCGATAGCAGCCATAATTACGAGGGGAATTAAAGCTGCGAATGCCAGGAAGTGTCCATAATCGGGTGGGGAACACAGTGAAATCTTAATTAAGTTCTATGAATAATTTTGGCTTTTTGGTATGTGTTTTTTTTTCTTGGAACGGCGATTGTTCTACAATTTACACAACTAATGAGTTATTTTGGGGAACTGAGTCTTTTAAATAAAATCGGAAGGGATTTCCAAAATTTGCACGTCTTTTTATTTCAAGTCAAAGCTTTGAAATTCAGCATTTTCGGACATTTGTCAAAAGATTGTCAAACATTTCAGTCTGTCTGTCTGTCTGTTTGTTTACCTCTTTGGCTCCGAGGATCTCAAACGAAAAATATATCAGTTTCAAAGATTGTATCAAGTTTTGAATCTTGAATTTTTTTTTCATCAACCAGATTGTGCAACAGTGTAATGAAAAAAAAATCTCCAAACTGATTATCGAAATCAAAAATCCAATAGCTCAAATCAAAGTGCAAATTCACGGGCAGCATCTTCCCCATCGCCTTGAAAAATCGTGAACCCATTTCCTTTTCCATCGAAGAAAAAGGTAAAAAAAAACCCAATGACCAAAAAAAAAGGGTCTAAGCCACCCATAAGTAACTCCCTGACTGGACATGAAAAACCTCACCCGAACCCGAAGTGAAGAATATCTCGAACGAGGGACAGAAACCAAGAAAAGACTGAGCTGAGCTGGAAGGTCAGAGACAGAATCCGTCTAGATTATATGGAAATTTATGTTTAATCTACAAGATATAAATTATGGAGCAAAACGAGGCAAAGACCGAGCAAGAGAGAGAGAAAGAGAACGACGAAGGGGCACACCGGAACAGATTTTCCTAGAAGAACCGAACGGATGAGGGCCGGGATTGGGTCCAAGAGTGGGTGGAAAAAGTGGAAGTAAAAAAAAAGAGGGAAAAAACGAAAATCGGTCTACTTGAGCGCTACCCAGAAGAGTAGGTAGCAACGAGTACGTGAAGTCCCGTCGTCGTAGTAGAACGTCACCGAACGTGAACTGTTCAGGAAGTTAAATTTATGTTTTATCATTCTTCTTGGAGCTGGGTGCCTTTGCTTGGTTTTGAACTTTTCTCAGTCGAGCAAGCTCCATTGCTTGAGGAGACTAAAAGGTTGGCTCATGACGATTGTGGAAAGGAAGCTTGAGGAGACACAAGTCGAGCAACCGGGAGTGTGTGAAGACTCGAAGGACGACGACGACGAACAAGTACCGAGGAGAGTAGTTTCGGAGTAGACCAACTGGGGTAGATGGATAGGAAAAAGGCAATGTTTTGGCCTTTTTTGATTTATTTCGACGATATGCTACCGGCACCTTTTCAGGAATGCCAACCAACCGAAGGAAGGCCGAAAAGGTGTAGACGAGCCGGAGACGACGCGATGGGAGGAACACCTCTGCTCCCAAGAAAGGGGGGGGGGGGGGGGTTAGTACAACTTTGTTCATTAAACCAACGACCGAAGACTGGTTGTTCTTTTTTCTTGGGTTGTTGCTTTCGGCTTAATTTTTCGCCAACGGGCAGGTAAGAAATATTCGCGGAAATTTACGTTGGAGTGATTTTCGGAACAGAAGTTTGAGGAAGAAAGACGGGGCTAAATTCGGTAGCCAGTTTTAGTCACGGGGGGATTATTTTTTTCTATTTCGGGGGAACCAATTTGAAAGTTTGAGCAAAGGAGAGCACAGCCAGAAAAAATGGCAACTAAATTAGAAGAGGTGTGATTTTGGTGTGTGGTCTTTGTTGTCGAATATTTGTGAAAAAGATGGATGGCGCTAGGAAACGAAAATATGCGTGATGGAAGTTAAGCGGCGTTGAAATTTTTTGGGAGAGGAACAGTTTATCGACACTTTTGGTCTGATGGAAGGAGACGGGAAAGATAAGTGTGGCGAAAATCATTTTGCAAACATAAGCTTATCCGGTACAACTGTGTTCGATGTTCACTCTAGGGCACGAACTCGCGGACATCGGCTCAGAAGGCAACTGACTCGCCAACTAGGATATTTCACAAACCCATTGCTTTATGATGAATTTCACCAATTGTGAATCGAATTGTGAAAAATTGTATAAGAGCCGCCTTCCTTCAGATACGAGAAATTTGTCACTATTACATAAACCATTCTCGGTACCAAAGCACTCGATTATAAACTTTAATCACATTCGCTTTCGACTATTTTAATCAAAAACCAAAATGTGTGTGTACATGCCCTTTTTGTTCCTACGGTTTTTGCGGAACTGCTTTGCCACATTTTTCCCAATTTGAGCTTAAAAAATAGGTTTTGCTGTTCTTCAAATCTTATAAAGAATTTGTAGAAAAACAAATAATTTCAAAAGAGTTATGAGCAAAAAATTAATTTAAAAAATCAAGTTCTGAGTGATGTGTGTGTACATGCCGTTTTTTTCACATGGTTTTGGCGGAACTGCTTTGCCCGTTTTATCTCAATTTAAGCTTAAAAATAAGTTTTGCTGTTCTTCAAATCCTTTGAAGAATTTGTAGAAAAACAAATAATTTCAAAAGAGTTATGAGCAATAAACTTATTTTAAAAACAAGTTCTATGTGATGTGTGTGTACATGCCGTTTTTGTCCATAAGGTTTTTGCGGAACTGCTTTGCCCAATTTTTCTCAATTTGAGTTTATATAATAAGTTTTGTTGTTCTTCAAATTCTATGAAGAATTTGTAGAAAAACAAATAATTTCAAAAGAGTTCTGAGCAAAAAATTCATTTTGAAAATCAAGTTCTACGTGAAGTGTGTGTACATGCCGTTTTTTCCACATGGCTTTTGCGGAACTACTTTGCCCGATTTTTCTCAATTTGAGCTCAAAAATAAGTTTTGTTGAATGTTAAAACCTTTGAAGAATTTGTAGAAAAACACACAAATATTTGATAAAAATTTTTAGCAATAAACTCATTCAAAAAACATTTTTTACGTGATTTATGCATGATAGAGAGAAAACGTTTTTTTTGCTCTGTTTACTTGAAATGATTTTCAACAAATTTTTAGACTCCATGCAGAGCTATATTCCTCACCTTTTGAGTCTTAATTTAGAAAAAATCGGGAAGCTTAGTTTCGCAAATACCCAATAGACAATACCGGAAAGCCCACACACTTTTTGGTTTTAGGTAAAGCCATTATTTTTGTCTGCTGATTTTAGGAAAATACATAGGTTCCATATTAGACTTTGTGGGAAAGCTACAACTCTCGAAGTAACTATAAAATTGATAACAAATCTTCAAAATAGATATGAGCAAGAACCTTATAAAAAAACTGCACATCGAGAACGTTAATTAAACATTAACGAATATTCACTCCCGTCGAATCAATTCCCCTTGAAACGTCATCAACCAACCTGGTCTGGTTGGTGTTGTATTGTTAGTTTTGCTGCCAAAATGCGCCAGCGAACGAAGCTAACGCGCGCGCGCGCCCGCTTCACTTATTTATTTGTTTCTTGTTACAAAACTGTTGTGCACCACAAATATTTCCACGTAGCTAGTTTTGCGCACTCGAAAGCTGCCACCACAGCTGACGAGCGACAGTAAGCAAACAAACTCGTACGTTAAGTCAAACTACTTAGAGCTAGATACCTATGTTGTTGATGGGCGTTTGCTTGCTTTTGCGTTAGTTAGTCTGGTTAGGTAGGTTGGCAAGCAAATGGCTGATCTACTATTTAGAGGAAGATTTCTTCGGTAGATGTGTTTAGTGCGAGGATTTTAAATAGAGATGGTTTCGATGAAACGTTTATGGATCGGGAAGATTTTAAAATGTTTAAAGCCACGATTGGCAACTCACTGGTGAAATTATCAATCGCTAGTGTAGAGTGTAGCGTGTAGCTATGTAAGGACCTTACTGAGATAGCAAGTATTCGATAACTCTGTTCTACCACTGAATCCTGCGTTGAACAACAGGTTATGGGCCCAAATACGATCGGAAGAAAGAGTTTGCACAAGAGCGTAGGGAACATCACGCGGTGCCATTGGAGTTCGAAGACGGCAAGACGGGTTCCGAAATTGGTCAGCGCAGGGAGAAGTGGTTAAATTCAGCTGAAAAATTAGCCCAAATCAGAGCTAAGATTAGGCTGATCGACTAGATTGTTAGTCTCGTAGTGTTGTGCTACGCTACAGTGAGTATGCGTAAGCTCGCATTCAAGTGCTGGAAGGTTATTCTGGAACTTTGGGACAAAGACTTCTGCCGAGGGTTAAAATTGGAACTCGTTCACTTTTGCGATATTCCACTACGCTGCAGTTAGCATGTGTCTGCTGATCTCTAATGGCTGGGAGAATTTGTTCTGTTGCGGGAAGCTCGCCATCGACGATGCCCTTCAACATTCTCCATCTGCAAATTGAGAGGAGGCGTTGAAAACTAAGATAGGCTATTAGCGTATCGACGATCGCTGGGGGAATTAACAATCGCTTGTGTAGAGTGTAGCTTAGTAAGACCCTACTGAGATAGCAAATAAACAATAGCTCAATTCCACCATTAAACCTACGATGAATTTTGCAATTTCAATAGAATATGGACTCAGATACGTCTGGATTAGAAGAAAGAGTAAGCTATGGTCAAGTCCAGCTGGTGGATTAGCCCGAAGCAGATCTTGGATTAGGATGATCGCCGAGAGTGCTACTCTCGGGGTGTTGTGCTACGCTGCAGTCAGCATGCGTAAGCTCGCATTCAAGTGCTGAAATGGAGTTCTGGCACATTGGGAAGGTTGTTTGGGCGACGGTCAGTTGCCAGCTTCACCTCATTGTCGAGAGCCAAGCTGGACAAAGACTTCTGCCGGGATCAAGATTGGAAGGAGAAACTCGCTAAAAGAGTTGATCTTGCGATATTTAGCGACACTGCGGTTAGCATGTGTCAGCTGATTTTCTATCGCTGGAAGAAGTTGTTGGTGTTGCGGAAAGCTCGCCATCTTAAACATTCTCAACCTGCGAATTGAGAGGAGGTATTGAGTTCCACGATTGGCAATTCGCGTATTGAGGTTCGCTGGTGGAACTAACAATCGCTAGTGTAGAGTGTAGCTATGCAAGGACCTTCTGAGATAGCAAATTAACGATTACTCTATTTCGCGACTCAAACCTGCATTGAAAACATCATTTTAACATAAAAATCTGATTTATGTAACAGTCATGAATTTTAATTATTTATGTACTATTAGGCTCAACAACTTCCTAAGTAACTTTACATGCTTCCTAATGCTGCTCATTACATTGATTAGCGGGTTTTTGAACAGATGTTTTTCGTAGCTATGCCCCTTGACGAGGAACCTCAAAGTGATATATGCTACCGAGAGCATCCTTGATTGGATTCAGATCAATAATGCAATAAAGCGCGGATACGCGCGAGCTAATCAAACAACGCACCTGTAGCAGCTGAACCCATCATTCGATGCCTACTTGTCTGTCGTTCCAATCAATTAAATCGATCCGTAGATAGTCGAGCCTAACGAGCTGGCTCCTGGCTACTAGCTAGCTAAATAGATAGGTGGTCGGTAATCGATAGAATATGTCTTCTGCGGCCGCGTCAGTCAATTCAACAAGCTGTTTCACACCACTTAATTCACCTGTTCAAACAAACTGCTCTGATTGCTCCCGCGTCGCGCTTCCACCCTCGCACTCAGCTCAGCTCAGCTCTCAGGCCAATAAAATTCCGATACCATCGCGGAGCATAAATACGTCCGCCCGCCGTTTTGTTGCTGTTGCTTCTGGTTGCTTCAACATGGAAGCGTTCTACACTCTTAATCACCGCAGCCGATAGGACCATCACTGAACAGCAGCAACAGCGATGGAGCCGCACTCTACCATCATCAGCAGGAGCGCTGCCATGCTGCCGCCGCCGCCAGGTTACGATAAGAATCACGGAAGTCAACAGGGCCCGGTCGTTAGGGAGGAAGAAGAATTGCACAAACCAACGCAGGCGAAGAAGAACTCGCAGCAAAAAAGAAGCTCCCTCAGCAACAGCAAGCAAGAAACCAACTCATCGGCATGTGTCAGTTAGCTCCTGGTGCAACTGGAGCACAAACAAAAAAAAAACACACCGCCAAGAACCCCACACTGCAAGAGCATCCGTAATGCACCAGCACTTCCGGGATACTCGCACTCGGCAATGGTATCTCTCTCGCTATAGTTTACTCCATCAAACTGCACTCCCTCACCACACACGATCCGACGATCGGGGGAAGATGGGAGGAGAAGCGATTAGCGCCGGCTGCCGGGAAAAACGACGACGACGCGAACACATAAATCTAATTGAAATGCTTCGATAAACCGATAGCTAGGCGTCTCGGTCGTCGTTCTTTCTTCGTCGTCTGTTGCTCGCTTGTACCTAATATGGGTTTTTGTTGAGCTTTTGGGAACTGGGACAATAGATTATGTAGTCTTCTTACAGTAGTGAAGATAAAGGCTACCGTAATATTATTAAAGCCTGTTGATGAACCGTAGGTGTTTAAAGTTATTATAATGATTAAAGAATTTCAAGTTCATAGTTTTTATCTGCCAATCATTTATTTCAAGTCATAACTCTTTTCTTTTAAACTGATCACAAAAAGTAACCCAAATAAATGATTTGAAACCCCCTCGACTTAACGGGAATCAGTGAAAACTGAGCTTGGTAACAAGCTCTACAAACAGAACTGGACGACGACGACGGCTGGAGGCGACATAAGTATGATTCATCGCCAGTAGGTTAGTGATGCGTACAAGCCAACCAACAATAAAAAAAAAAATTGGCGAATGACGATGATTCATTTGCGCTTTGTTTTTAATGCTTTTTTGTTTGGTTTTTTTTTCTGCTGAAACGACCATCGTCATACTGTTTGTATGTTAACCTGAGGTAAGAAAAAACAGGGGCTCGTGTAACCGAGAGTTTCTATGAAAAAAAAGTCGAGGTAAAAGTGGTAAAACACCAGCGAAATGGATGTTCATTTCAAAATTGTACAAAGTTTATATTGAATATACATGAGAAAATAGTAGGTTTTTGTTACATTACTTTGTTGTTTTTTCCAATAATCTTCCAATAATCATAATATTGATATTTTACAGTTTGAAGTAGAATTGTAATTTAACATTTTATATATGTCAATCTTGAATTTTGAATCTTCAATTTTGAAAAAAAAAATACTCTGAAGACTTACAATTTACAAACTTGCAATTTTGACTCATGATTGTTATATCATTCATTGAATATTCAAATAAGGAGCTCTAAATTGTCATGTGAAAAGATGACTTGTTTTACTATTTTAATTATCGTTCGAAGTTCAAAACTGTTTCAACATTTTTTCAACTTTAACTGATTTTATGTTTCTTTAACATTTTTAACTGAACTTTTAACATTCAAATCATTAAGCAAAACAGAATATCAAATCATCAACCAACGGTTTTTGCCTTACGGTGTCTTGTAAAAAACTTGAATTTTTGTTTAATTTTTTGAATCATGTCGATACAACTAAGATTTATGACCAAAAACTTGCTCGAATCAAACAAATTTGGTTTCTTGCAATTCAACTTCAAGCTTGCAAAAGTTATTTGAGAAATTTTTTTTTCAAACTTTATGTTCACATAAATTTAAAGTTATGTTTCAAATAATTTTCAAAATTTGAAATATAAAACCAAACTGCTATTTTACTTTTTAACACATTTTAAATTGATTGTTGTATGAATCTTAAATTATTTATTAATTCATATCATGTGGTAAGTGGTTTTTTCTTATATTAATCAAAGGCTGAATGATCCTTTGCGACAAATTATAAGTTGAATTTGATATTCATTTCGCTTGACGAGAAATGATTTTTGAGTTTTGAAAACATTTGTTTGTTTAATTTAACAAATTAAGTATAAATATTTCCGAGTTTTTGACTTATTATTATGAGTAACGAGTTCTGAAGATTAGACAAGGTTTATTTTCTTACGGAAAAGTGGGGAAATAAAACTTTATTGATTCAGGACTGAGTTATTCATCGCTGGGATACTTTGAAATATGCATTAAGCATTTTATTGTTGGAAACAAATTTCAAACAACTTTCTAGAGCCTTTTTCCGCCTAAATATTCATAGTAGCTTAATTTTATGATTACAAACAACTTGTATATAGGCGAAAATTTTTGACAATTTTTTAAAAATTGCATTACTACAGAGGCAAATGAACTTAATTTTCAGTTCTTTCTCGGTTGTTGATTTAACATGCTTCAACTATTTTTTTTAAATTAGTTTTGAAACATACTAAGACAGACTTAAAGCTATTTTTTATATATATTTTTGTTTAAATTGTTCCACTTATACTGAGATATTTCTACTTATTTTAAATGTGAAAATTTTACATATTTTTCGAATTGACGGGGTTTATGTTTCAACTCTTCTACCTTTTAGGATATATTTTTTCAAAGATTATGCCAGATAGGTGGTAACTCCTAAACCTTACTGACAATGTTTTAAAGCTTCTTTTTGTTGTAGTTTAGTATGGACTGTTGAATTAACATATTTTTCAAAATTCTGCGCAAAAAGTAAGGTAAAATATTAATTGGCTATGGTTGTAATCCGATTCTAGGATACCCCGTCTAAAGGTGGGGTAGAACACTAGTGAGTTAAAGATAATTTAATATCATATGAGTTTTCGCAGATAGTTCGAATGTTTTTATGAAAACTGTGAAATAAATTGATGTATGAAGGTTTTAATGCTTAAACCAAGATAATTCTTGTTATCTTTAGGATATAAATTCAAATGCAGGGAATTTCTGTATTTTTCACTTTAATAAAATTGACCATAAGGTACACAAAAAAAATTTAGTAACCGATCGAATACGACATAGTTTTTTTTTTATTTAAGTTAGAACTTTACTGAACCTAGAATTTAGTATAAGAAAAACATTTAAAAATCTTCCAGAAGACTTCTGGTTAACATGAAAGTCTAAAGATATAAGTATTTTAACCTGCAGCACTAAAATTTTTGACAGTCGGCTTAATACAATTATTAAAATCTGCAATCTTAAAAGCATTCTACATTTTTTCCTTGCTGATCCTGTGTGCTTTGCCACACCTTTTAAAAATAAATGAATTTTTTGAAAATTTTTAAAAATTTGTTTTTTTTTTGTAGGCATTATTTTGAATCAAATTTCAACATAATTCAGAAGCAACCGCTTTATTATAAGAACTGCAATCGGAGTTTCAAATTGCTTTACAAAGATGATTGATTTATTTTTCTAAAACTTCATCTCTAAATTTGTTTTTCAAAATCTGTAACTTTTTTAAGCTCAAATTATGCTGTAATGTATGTTAAACTGGTATGAGATCATCACTTATTTCTTCTTTTAATGCGGAAAGGGCTCGCGAACAACTATTGAAACCATCTTTCTTGTAAATTAATAACACCAAAGTTAGCTTTATTTGTCTGATAAGTTTTCGCAAACAACCTTTTTTATAAGATATGGTCTCTTAAGCGTTAGCGTCATGATAAAATGATACAAAAATATAAATTTTTCCGCTTGTAGTACAAAAAACAAGCATTTAATAGTGAGTTAAGCAAAATTTTAGGTGAAAAACACAGTTTTCAAAAACTTGGTTTACATTTTTCACTCCATTTGCAAAACTACTGGACTGATTTCATAAATAATACCATTTAGGAATCGCTATGATCTTCTTTGTTGTTATCAAGTTTGTTACATCGGAAAAATTTAAAATAAATAAAAAATGCTTGAAAATGATGATGGTTTTTCTTTATAAAAACCCGAATTACTCTAAAAATTGTATGTGAAGCTCTTTGCAGCTGAATTTATATCCTATGGTCAGTTCAAAGTCCGTATTTAGCAATACGGCGGACTTCTGCACTATTTCGACCAATTTTCATTTGTTCCGTTTTCCGAAGGATGCCCTGAAATGATATGAAGCCAAAGAAGTCACTTTTGTATCCACGATTATAAATTCTCCAAACATACCGGAACTTATTTAAAAATACTAATTTTTTTTCAAACAGACAACCTGTGAGCATGTCAAAGGTGTCGATTTTGAGGAAAAAAGACGAAATAATGGGTTTCTATAATACAGAAGATGATGCTTTCAGATGTTTGAAAAAACTCATTTGAGTAGAGTTGGGTCTAATGTACGGTTGCACGGATTTGACATTGAACTGTAATGATGTAATTGAGCCAAAAAATCACACAAAGTTTGAAGTTTTTTGTCTGAATGTTTGAAAAGAGTCAAACATTTTTTTCAACGCATTTTCTGTGCTGCAATTCGATGTGAGATACTCTTTATAACCATTACTTGAATCCAAATGCCCTTCCATACCAAATTTGGTTTCATTTGCTGGATTACTTGTCGAGTTATGCAAAAACTTGTAAAGGAACTCTTCCTCCCTTTTTCCAATCATTACACTGGAAGAAAGCAGTGATAAACTATTATTAGAAACATTCCTCATACCAAATACTCTTCCATGCCTAATTTGGTTTCATTTGCTCGAAAAGTTTTCGAGTCATGAAAAAAAGTGTATGGTAGCACCTCTCCCTCCCTTCCTGTTCCTCCACTGGAAGAAGGGAGTATTCATAGAGAACCTTGATTCCAGGATTTGAATAATGATTGGCCTAAAAAAACTCACTTATACTTGTCTGTCAAAAACCGATTTCTTGAATCTTACATGTTTTGAAACACCAGGCAACCTTAAGCAAGCTGGTTACTGTTTTTAGCTGTAAAAAGTGGCAATCCCGTATAGCGCAAATATTGCCAGGCCGTACGGAGGCCGATGAGTTTGTAATTTCCGGAAATGAAAATAAATGATAAACTGACATTGAAATAATTCATTGATACTGCTAGCTGCTAGGCTGCCAAAGCGTATGCTATGTGGCGAATATAGCGGGCGCCTTACTCGAGTGGAGGTTTTTTTTTCGAATTTACTATTGGCTTTTTTTTGCTACGCTGCGCGTTGCATGAACTTATGTATGAGCTATACGTGAGCGAGTTATGGAGCAGTAGGTATGTTGTTGAACTGCTGCTGCTGCTGGTACCTTGCTTGCTGCGGCTAGCTGACATTGAACGAGGGCATGTACGTCGAGTTTTTTTTTGTCGATGTTGCTGCTGCTGCTGCCGCTATTCGTAGATCGTTCAATTCGTTTTCGATTACTACACCGCAGCTAGTGTGTGCCTTTTTTTTTGTGGCACCTCTGAGTTGAGGTGTGCGAATGCGAAGTGCGTTCGCATTTGCCAATGCTCTAGCGAGGTGAATTCCTTGCTATGGTAGAAACAGGTGATGCGTGTGCTGCCTGGAAGTACTTGTCGGTGAATTCGCGGGGAAGTTCCGCGTGTCTAAGACGAATGCGAGGAATGGAACGGACGAAGGAGTGGAACACTATTAGACAAAACGGCTCCAGTCGGCCAACAAACAGCTGATAACGTCGCGCTTGATAAGTGCCGCATTTGCAATCGCACTCACACGTGCAGCTACACATGAACGAGTAGTTTCGCGGCTTATGGCAGCACCAGCTTGTAAATGGCCCTTTGCGATGGCAGGCCGCCGACTTGCTTCCATATCGTTTGGCAGCACACGAGAGTGCCCAGAAATGGAATGATGTAATGTACATTTTCTTCCCGTCGTCGTCGCGTTGTAGTCCCAAGTCTAGTCGAGAGCTGGCTCAGTTTACGTTCAAGCTACATAGCTGGTCCCATCCAATGAAAGGGTCCAAGAGCGAGCATCTGGCGACGTCGTCGTCGGTATCGTTCGTTGGATGAATTTTCTTCTTCTTTTTTTCCATTTGAACCAAACCCCATACAGCTCTCATGAGCATGAAGCTCCAAAAGACCGGCCAACATTCAAAAGCCACGCCGCGATAGGACGAGGTCGACAACAACAGACGCAGGAATGTGTCTAGCATGGCTCGTGGAATTACGTGACACTATCCAGAACCAGCTGCCAGCTCACACATGATTCCAAGACACACCACCCAGATTACACTGAAGCGGATCCAGTGCCAGTGGCAGAGCAATATCAATTTAAATTTCGTCCAAATTGCGACCGAACCTTCCCCATCTTCCGCCATTCCATGAAACTTGAGATAGATTCCAGCACCCCCAGTGCAGTGTAGTAATCGTCTCTAGGATTAAATGGGTCATTCCAAGTGAACTGCGAGCCCTGCATCTCGCTGACCCAGATTGTTCCGTCTCTAGCAGCCGCCGTTTAAAATTAAGATTCTTCTGTGCGCCCGACTCATCCGGTGCCCCGGTTAAGTACCCGAAACCCACCGTGGCTTATCGCTTCCGTTTGCTGCAAATATGTGGCAGCCGCCGTCACAAAAAGTGTGTGTGTGTTTACTGTTTGGTGGCGATAAACCGTCGCCTGATTCGGAATGCTCCAGCTATCATCACAAATATATTAAATGGTGGCGGAGCGCAAATCGCGTACATCCATCAACAGCACACAAATAAGTTGGTATAGTTAAACATATTTGTGCAAGCAGGCAAGCTCCAATAAGGAAGTTGCATTGCTGCAAAGCTGCTGCTGCTGCTGTAATCGACCGAACTGACATTGAACGCTTCTGCTGTAATCTTCCGGGGAAGCAGCAGCACACGTGTATGATGGTGGATTCCATCTGCATGTGCCAGGAATTCCTTCGACGTTTGCGCGTCATTATCGCGTGGCTCACAGGTGTTGCTGATAGGCAACGCTGGATTAAGGGGGGCAATAGCCCAGGCTCCCCGGCCAGGGTGCCCCGAGTGAAAAAAGTACTTAAAGTTCTAGAAATCAAGGAAAACAAAACTAGAAAAAATTATACGCCAAAGAGGGCCTCCGAAAACAATATCTCAGATAGTTTCACTGAAATCGAAATCTGGGCATTTGATTTCGAATTTTTCAACATTCAAGCAAAGTTCAGGGATTATTCGAAGAAAATTCAAGAAAAAAGTGAGAAAAACACCTTGAGTTTTTTTTTATTGAACACAGTAGCTTTCGTATCATTTCTTATCGTTTCGCTCGAGAACGCTAATTTAGATAAAGCTTGGATATCGAAACCTCGTTAAAAAAACTGAGCTGAATTTGAAATTTCTTTTTTTGTAAAAAAAACCAGCAAAATACGGACTGTTGAAAAACAATATTCAGGCAACCGTTGATTATTTTACCTATCCACTTTACCTTAAAAACTTGGGCATGTACATAAAATTCGGGGAATCTGGAATGCTTAAATTACATTAGGCACGTGCGAAGGACCCGTCCATTGGGGTTTTGATAATCAAATTTAGCTAGAAATAATAACAATACCAAAAATGCACAAAAATAAGAAAATTCATTTGCAAAGAATGCACTCTTATTATTCCTCAATCCTTTCATACCCTTTTTCCCGTGAAAAGTAGGTTATTCTAATAAAATTTTCAAAGTTTTCAGTGCTAAAACAGACAGCTCTTCAGTGCTAAAACAGACAGCTCAGTTAGTGAGGCACATTTTTGATAAATCAGAGCGAATGAGAAAAAATCACGTTTTGAACTGTCCAAGCCAAAGTTTAAAAAGAAAACCAATATCGCTGTGATGAATATGATCTTGACTACCTGTTTTTCTTAAAACATAAGAAAATCATTGGAAAATACTAAAAAATTGTGAAGGGTCCAGAAATAGAACACTTTTGACCATGATGTTCCATTTTAGACCTAACTTCACCTTAGCTTTGCTTCAATTTCAACCATTCATCAATTAAGGTGCAAATCTTAAATTGAGGCATAATTTAAAACGTACCTTGAGCATTTCTTTCATTTTTAACGGGTTTATACTAATAAACTTCAAGTGAACACAAATGCGTTCTAACTACTGTGCTACTGATAGTGCTGACTGATAGTGAATTTTTTTTTAGATATTCATAACAGCAATTTTAGTGATTTTTCAGAACGTTAAAAAGCTGTAGACTTTTTCCTAATGATGTTTGATTAAAAATTCAGTTTTCAATAGTTTTTTTAATTTGTTTTTTCAAAAAATTAAGCTTCTTATAAGTATTTTTGATCCAGGTCCAATAAAAGGTACCAGTTCAGTACCAAAAAAGAACAATAGTTTCCAAGTTGGTAATGTTGAGCATAAGTATGTTTGTAAATGTTTTAAAACCAGCAAAACCTTTGTTATAAATTCTGATTGCAACTTGTAGATAAGATCATGAGCTATAATTGGACTTTCTGAAAAATTTAAAACTCCCGTCCATTTCTGAGCATTTATACAAACCGATAAAAATTAAAATAAGGAATTCCAAGTTTTGTTGTAAATATCAAAAGCACATAGAAGTACTAAACAAATAAACGCAGCCCAATAAAAATGTTTTTTTTTTGGTTTCTACTTCAAATCACTTTCCAAACTTTTCAAAGATACATTTAAAAAATCATGAAATCTATGAAAAGAAAAGATTTCAAATTAAAAAAAAAAGTGAAACGTACCATCTTTTTGTTATTAAAAATTTCAAATTATTGGGAAAGTTATGTTTTCTAAATTCAAAAATTTTAATTTGAAGAACCAAAACACAAACTTATTTTAAAAAATGCAAAAATCCAAAAAGTAGGCCCATAAAATATGGTGAATTCATTTTAACATTAAAACCAAATATAGAGATTCGAAATATAAGTTTTTAAACCGTTGAGAAAAATAAAATCAAAATTATTTTTAAGAAGTTAATTATAAAATTAAATAACTCCAGGGAACAGTGTTTTTCTTAGATTTTATTCGATGATGGATATAAAGAAAGAAACCTTAATGAACTTACGTTCCTCTAAAAGGTTTCACTTGTAGTTAACAAAGATTTGAATTCAGTGTTTTGTAGCTTACTTAAGGTTGCTTACATTAATCGCTCCAAATTATTTTTTAAGTATTTTTTCACACGGGTTTTGAATATGGTTAAATTTTCACTATTACGAATGTCTCTACTCAGGCGATTGTACATTGTTGGACCCGATGTAGCTAATCTTCTTTCTCCGATTCTTGTGTGAGCGTTTTCAACAAATAATATAATCTACCGACATGTCGGGTATTATGGCTGTGTGTTACATATTCTACATTAAAGTTGTGATGAATGTCCTTGGTGTGTACAATTCTGTGCATTATTACTAAAGTTTGTAAATTTCGTAAACCATTTATCGGTAGAATGTTGTGCTCTGGCATTTTATATAATTCTAGACTAGAGGACATTTTTGGAACTTATTTATTAATGACTAATTTAGATGAATTTCGATTTCTTATCTCGAATCTTCAGTCGGATTTTTTTTTGGTTTAGAACTTGTTGTTTTACAAATGAATCAGATAAGTTGAAATAATCATTGATAATTAACTAATGAAATGAAAAACCTACATGAAAAACAAAAACTGATTCAGAATTTGTTTAAAATTGATCTTAAAAGTGATCTTACAATGTCAAATTCTACATTTTATCATTGCAAGCTTTTCTTAAACTACTCAATATAGATTTAAAAAAGGGTTTACTTCATTTGACAAATTTGTTGAAGAGGCAAAAAGATTTGACTTTTGCTATAAATAATTTAGAAATTTTTTTTTTAATTTTGTTCTAAAAATTTGTCAAATTTCGAATTTTACAGAATAGGACAAAGTTAACATGATGAGCACTTTTGCTTTTTTCTCGAAGTCGAAATTACTTGTGGTTTTCGTGAAATTTGATAATATGCAAACAAATAAAACTTTCATTTTTAAAATTTTACTAATGTTTTACAGATTGTCTAAAAAATGCTGAACTTTTTTAAATGATTTTTAATTATTTTCAAAAGTGTGTACAAAAAACGATAATTGATAAAAAAAATTATTAAATATTCTGATTCAGGGCACCTAATTTAATCTAAATAAGCTCATAAATTCTTTGCACCTCGGAAAAATGTGAATTATGTTTCCTTGTATAATTAATCAAAACCCTTTTGAATTTAAAGTTGAGCATTTAGAAAAACAAGAATCACAAAAAATTGAGGTGAAAATTGATTTTTTGAAAATTACTTTCATTTAGCATAAAATTTGTAAAGACATAAATGATTTTTTTTATAATCAAAGTGATAAGCTATAAAGTTGTGGATATTTAGTTTTAGATTTTTTTTGCTTATTCTGTTGACTCTCGTGAGTAGTAAAAGCCTGTCACATGACTCCCAGCTTGTTGATGCAATCAATTATTTTTATATGGATGAATTTTCAAATTAAAATATTGAAAATTCTGAACTTATTTAGATACACTACTTGAAGAAAATCTATCCTAAAGACGAGATTATGTTATTGAGTGTCCAAATATGAATTTCAAAACAACAGTTTAGTGGAGTTGCAACTCAAAATTTACAATGAATAGTTTCAATGTAGTGTCGTAAAATACAATGAATTCAACCAGAGGCGAGCCAACTTTCTGATGTGTTTGTCAACACTTATTTTTAAATAGCTTTTGGCATCAAGAAATTTTCCAGTTCTACAGTATATTCATTTCTTGAACTGAAAATTTTGCTCGGAAAAAATCTCCATGGAAGAGGGGAGTTGTTTAAATTTTTAACCAACCTTATCACCCCTCCCCACCATTGCTCAGCCTTGTTTTAGAGGTACAAAATAATTAAATTGAAAAACAATTTTAAGTCGTATACGTTTAAAAAACTGAAAATCAGACAGTATGTGAGTCAAACTTAGCACCCGCCAGGGGCATAATGGTCCCTGTTACAAATGTAGACTTGTTAGATATATAGAATTCAAAAACAAACATAATGACCATCCTGGAAGAAACTTTGGTAACACTGATCACTCTATTTAAATCTAAATGTCTAAAAAATCTAAAAATGAAAAGCTGTAAAGATTATTAATTTAAAAAAAGTCAGAAAATTTCATGTATCTAGCTTTACCCGTTCCTGAGAAATCGTATCAAGAAGGTATAGTTCGGGTCATGTAGATCCTAACCGCATAGGACGGTTAGTTTGCAATTAGATTAGGTTTAAGAGGGTGCCTGTTTAGCCCCACCTAGAGGTGCCCATTTTTTCAGTAAGTTAATGCAAAAACAGGTTTTTACACTTACTATTGGTGAAAATCAAAACTTCAACGTGCTAATTTCATGATTTAAATCAAATTATCAGTCATAAAATTGAGAGATAGTATATTTGTCTTTCGGCAAATTTGAATACCAGATTCAATAATTATAATTATTGAAATCAATACTGATGTTATGAAATCGCTTGGTACATCTTTGTACCTGAAAATGATCACATTTTCATATGTGATGAGAGAAATTAGAGAAACATGAACTATCAAAGAACGAAAGAACATAAGCCGTAAATATCATGAAAATTTCGAAAAAGATACAACGGCTCACCGACAGGACTTGAACCTGCAATCTCCGCTTCGGTACAACGGCGCGTTAGCCAATTCCACCACGGTGAACGTGATGGAACCGGCGAACACGAGCAATCGAGCTCTGCCGGTTCTTTCGTTCTTTGATAGTTCATGTTTCTCTAATTTCTTTCGTCACATATGAAAATGTGATCATTTTCAGGTACAAAGATGTACCAAGCGATTTCATAACATCAGTATTGATTTCAACAGAGCAACACCTCCCTGTGTAACTGGTCTGCTCGGAACCTTGAGCGGCACTGATTGCTTCTTCATCTGACCGTAAGTTGCGGCAAACCCGAAGCAATCGACCATGTGCTCGCTCGGCTAAAATCCCGAGTCGATGGGTGGGGTTAGAGAAACAAGAGAGATCAATAGAGGGAAAAGATCACATGCGGGATATACATGGTGTTTCGATAGAAGGTCCAGCAGTTGACCGGCAGAGCTCGATTGCTCGTGTTCGCCGGTTCCATCACGTTCACGTGGTGGAATTGGCTAACGCGCCGTTGTACCGAAGTGGAGATTGCAGGTTCAAGTCCTGTCGGTGAGCCGTTGTATCTTTTTCGAAATTTTCATGATATTTACGGCTTATGTTCTTTCGTTCTTTGATAGTTCATGTTTCTCTAATTTCTTTCATCACATATGAAAATGTATAATTATTGAATATAATAAAGTATAATCATAATTATACTTTCGATTTTTAATTTCAAACTTATAGTCTCAGATTTTCAGCTCGAAATAAGACCAAAGATCTAAATTGAGGAATCAAACGTTAGTCTTCAGGGTTTGAGAAGTTCTAAAATGACTCAAAATAGACACAGTCTAATGTTCATCAAACTTAGAGCCGACATTCTTCATTTAAAGGGAGAGCTACAAACGGAATCAAAAACTGCAAATGTGTTTGCCTTTTCTAATCGCACCAAATTCCCCTGATTCAATTGTTCATCAGTCAAATTGTCAGCTTATATTTATTAGCGTACTAATTCAAGAGTATGAAAATGACAAATGAAGGGCTCCCGGAGGTCACACCGAAGAAATTACCCTCTCAAAGCTCCCAAAATACCCCGAAAATCCTCTGCCAAGCCCCCGTTCCAGCCAAACTCATTCACATAGAAACTGGAGACGTGGAATCGCAACTCCAGACGGTTTCGAATGAAACCAAAGACCAAGAAAAGCGATGGCGAAACGAAACGAAACGAAACAACAAAATCACTAGGAATTAATCAATTAATTCTAATTTACTTAACGAACGGAACGGAAAAGCGGCAAGCTGCTAAAAGCAGACATTCCAACACCCAGAAGCAACAAGACACCCCATTTCCGAGCCCCCTCCCTCTCATGACAGCCCGGCGTTCTACCCTTTCGTTTGCGCCATTCTTCGGTGATTGTGAGCTCCGGCCTCCGGATCCCTGATCTATTCCAAAAAACCGAAAAGATGAATAGGAAATTATTGCCCTAGCTAGCGGCGGGCTGGAAGCGGGGAAGAGAAATCGTTCCGCATTCAAGAATCGACAATCATCGTTCTTCTGTTCGATGGCTTTCGAGCAACCAACTTGAGTCAGCCAGCCCGGCCGTGTGCCTTTGACTTTGATGGTTCCGGAACGGAATAAACGCACGTAGAAATCGTTTCACTTTGGGTCACATCGCTAACAGGTCCGGCGGCCGCCGCCCCCGCCATTCCTTCACGCCTTTACCATCATCCTCACGGAACGCTAAGGACAATATACATCACGGTCCGAGGGAAGCAACAAAAAAGTTTTCCCTCACTACCGACCGGAACATTCTTCAACCCGGAGGCGAAGGTGGATAAAAGTGATTTTCCTTGCTCTCCTGCCACTTCTACGCCTGACGCCTCGCCATCCCGAAAGCCGGAAGGATCGAAGCCGGGAATTTTCTGACGAATCACTTTCCGGTGATTTTTCTTCGTTCATAAGACACGGGCGGGACACACGGATCCAGAACCAGAGTCCGTGATAGTCGTTAGAGAATATGTGGAGTAATTTTTTCACCCTCCTTCCCTATCCTTTTGGAAAAACTTGCTCCCCGAAAGCGAAGGCAATCGCTCAGCGAATGCTAATATTTTTCCGATCTTCGAACCGACCACCCACACCGGAGGAAATTGTTCTGACCGGACTTTGGCAGCAGGTGATTGGAGGAAATCCCGACAACATTCTTGGGAAACGAGAGGAGGTCAGCAACACTAAATGCCAACTATAGCCGGAGGCTTTCTTCATTTTTCCCCTCCAAACTTCTCTTACTTCTTGATAAGAATGGGATCTGGTTGAGCCTCCAGATTGAAAAGGGTTAGCTTTCGAAGGCTGCTGGACGACTATCACTCCATGAATAGGAAAGTTTTTTGCCACCACCCGGTGGAATATTCATTTATTCATGTCACGCATAGTTCGGCGTAATTTTTCACCCTGGATTTTCTGGTACCGGAAATTTTTCACCTTCAAGGTAAGATTTTTAAAGTGAGTTTATAATTTTTTTTGAGGCCGAACAGGTTTCAATCAATTTTGAATTTAACGTCCTAAATTAGATGGGGTTAAATCGAGAAATTGACAGAATGGTAAAAATTGTCAAAATTGTCAAATTTGTCAAAATTGTCAAAATTGTCAAAATTGTCAAAACTGTCAAAATTGTCAAAGCTGTCAAAATTGTAAAAATTGTCAAAATTGTCAAAATTGTCAAAATTGTCAAAATTGTTAAAATTGTCAAAATTGTCAAAATTGTCAAAATTGTCAAAATTGTCAAAATTGTCAAAATTGTCAAAATTGTCAAAATTGTCAAAATTGTCAAAATTGTCAAAATTGTCAAAATTGTCAAAATTGTCAAAATTGTCAAAATTGTCAAAACTGTTTAAATTATCACAATTGTCAAAATTGTCAAAATTGTCAAAATTGTCAAAATTGACAAAATTGACAAAATTGTCAAAATTGTCAAAATTGTCAAAATTGTCAAAATTGTCAAAATTGTCAAAATTGTCAAAATTGTCAAAATTGTCAAAATTGTCAAAATTGTCAAAATTGTCAAAATTGTCAAAATTGTCAAAATTGTCAAAATTGTCAAAATTGTCAAAATTGTCAAAATTTTCAAAATTTTCAAAATTGTCAAAATTGTCAAAATTGTCAAAATTGTCAAAATTGTCAAAATTGTCAAAATTGTCAAAATTGTCAAAATTGTCAAAATTGTCAAAATTGTCAAAATTGTCAAAATTGTCAAAATTGTCAAAATTGTCAAAATTGTCAAAATTGTCAAAATTGTCAAAATTGTCAAAATTGTCAAAACTGTTAAAATTATCACAATTGTCAAAATTGTCAAAATTGTCAAAATTGTCAAAATTGACAAAATTGACAAAATTGTCAAAATTGTCAAAATTGTCAAAATTGTCAAAATTGTCAAAATTGTCAAAATTGTCAAAATTGTCAAAATTGTCAAAATTGTCAAAATTGTCAAAATTGTCAAAATTGTCAAAATTGTCAAAATTGTCAAAATTGTCAAAATTGTCAAAATTTTCAAAATTTTCAAAATTGTCAAAATTGTCAAAATTGTCAAAATTGTCAAAATTGTCAAAATTGTCAAAATTGTCAAAATTGTCAAAATTGTCAAAATTGTCAAAATTGTCAAAATTGTCAAAATTGTCAAAATTGTCAAAATTGTCAAAATTGTCAAAATTGTCAAAATTGTCAAAATTGTCAAAATTGTCAAAATTGTCAAAATTGTCAAAATTGTCAAAATTGTCAAAATTTTCAAAATTTTCAAAATTGTCAAAATTGTCAAAATTGTCAAAATTGTCAAAATTGTCAAAATTATCAAAATTGTCAAAATTGTCAAAATTGTCAAAATTGTCAAAATTGTCAAAATTGTCAAAATTGTCAAAATTGTCAAAATTGTCAAAATTGTCAAAATTGTCAAAATTGTCAAAATTGTCAAAATTGTCAAAATTGTCAAAATTGTCAAAATTGTCAAAATTGTCAAAATTGTCAAAATTGTCAAAATTGTCAAAATTGTCCAAATTGTCAAAATTGTCAAAATTGTCAAAATTGTCAGAATTGTCAAAATTGTCAAAATTGTCAAAATTGTCAAAATTGTCAAAATTGTCAAAATTGTCAAAATTGTCAAAATTGTCAAAATTGTCAAAATTGTCAAAATTGTCAAAACTGTCAATATTGTCAAAAACGCCAAAATTGTCAGAATTGTCAAATTTGTCTAAGTGATCGATAAGTATTTTCGTTTTTTGAATTTTCATTTTTTTCTGCCCTGAACCGTCGATTCGATTAGTTGATTTTGAAAACTAAATTTTCTTTTTTCTATTTTTTTTTGTAAATTCATCTTTTTAGTCAAGTTCTGATTGGATATTTATCTCCAGTATGCATTCTTTTGTCAAAATTTTTAAAAATTTAGTGTTTTCAATTCGGTCGTTAACTAGAAACTTTGATTGATGTTGAGAGAAGGTACTTTCTAAGTTTAAGATTTACGACCTGGAGCTCAGGGGTTACATGTCTTTGATTACCTGAATGGTTCTCTATCAGATTTGCCAGAACTTAGTTCGTGCTTACAAATAAGCAATTAATTTTCACCGGTTTCGTTTTTTTCCTCTCTCTAGAACTTAGCCAAGACCCGGGGCGTTTGTAACATCTTGTATTCATCGCTCATTAATTATACCACCGCTCAACAAATCAAGCGAATGTGACACATTCCCAGGAGCCGAATAATTGATAGTGTACCACTTCAACATCCTGAGGGGGTTTCGTCGAAGGATATACTTTTCGTTTCATTTCGAGAAGGATGAGAGCCTTCGTCAACGTGAGGATCATCTCGTCCTCGCGTGCCAGTTGGCCATTCTTGGGGGTTTTTCGGTAGGACCATCAGTATTTAGTAAGCAGCACAACAGCTAAAAGTAGCAGCAGCAGCACCAAACCACACACACATTCGTTTTCATGAAAATTCATATTTTCAATGATTTATGCGAATGGCATATCCCCTTTCCTAGAGACTATGGCAAAAGTGCCGGAGTAGCTGTGAAGATTTATGATGCTCCAAAAGCAGTAGCAGCAGCACTGAAACCAAGAACCCGGTGAAGAAATCACAATTCACCGAAAATAGCATACCGCAGCACAGCTTCTTACACTTCCCGACTGGGGCCAAGCAAGGGAGAGGAACTTGCCACTCGAGTAGAGAAAAAAATGAGGATGCCTTCCAAGAATTTTCCCAGATCCACCCGATAAGGACGAAAAGACGCTTCCAAACGGCAGCAGCCAAAAGCTGCGAAACGGTTTTTGTGGGCTTTCCCTCACAAAATTTAGCCTGAATCTAGCGCAAAAACCTCCGGCGCACATCTGCGGAGCCTGACTGATTCAAGGATCCCGTAAAAGGGAGGTCCTTCGCCTCCCCCCCCCTCCCCGACAAACCGGAACCAGAACCCATTCATTACCCATTCGTGACACGTCCGGCTTGGGTAAAAGTTTAATGTCTTTTCATCAATCTAGTGGAATATTTAATTTTAGAGCATGATTTGCTCCGTGCTTTTTCCACGAGTTGGAGTCAAAGTCCGGCCACCAGTCAATGGTGGATGAAGTCGGATTCCCCTCGAAATTGTGGAGAAAAATTGTGTTAAAATGGAAGAGGAAAAAAAAAACCCAAACCAGGAAAAGAAAAATTCATCTCCAGAAAACCCAATTGACATAGACTAATTACGGGTGGACTTTTTTCTACATACGTTCTCACGGATTTCATTCAGAGATAGAAAGTTCAATGGTTTTAGGAAAAAAACTTTCTGTTAATGGCTGCTCTCGAAAATAAAGTAAAAAAATTACTTTGAAGCTTGAAGCAGGAAACTGCCTGACATTAAATTCTACGTTATTTTTTGATAATGCGTTCATGTAAGAAAAAAAAAACATTTATAAAACAGTACTTTTCCATTATGATGTCAAGGACGACTTTTTGTATCGTTTGAATTTAGACATTCATAGTTTATGTTGACATCAAATATACAATTGTTGGGAAAAACGTACAAAATTCAAAAAAATTGTGAAATCTTTGAATATTTCCTTTATGCATAGAACAATTCTTTTTTGTTTGATTTTTCAAGGATTTTAACGGCATTTAGTTTTGGTTTTTTTTAATTAAAAAAACTGTATTTTACTCCAAAGTTTCTACACTTATTGGATCTTCTTCAGGGGCAACACTTTATCATCCCTGATGAAGATTCATTGATGAATTCGTTTATTTGAAAAAAAAAGATGTTTTTATCATCGTGAGCAGAATTTGTGTCTAACTTTTTTACCATTTAAAGCCATTTAATTTTTTTTCTTTTCATGTTTTGATACATTGAGTCAGATGTTGCCAGATTGTCCGGTTTTATCCGGGTTTGTCCGGATATTACAAACAAAATTTGGGAAAAGTCCGGCCCGCCCCGGTTGCCCGGATTGCATTAAAAAAGCTTGAATTTTACCCGGTTTTATTCGTTCTGTTTGCAAAATCAAACAAGAATGAAACAAATTGTGTTGTTAAACTTTTTATTTTTGTGCCCAACACGAAATTTTTTGAGGAAGTTTAGTAAAAATAACCATGAAAGGTTTTTGGGAAGCCTCAAATACGATTGAAAATGTGCCGACGAGTTTTGATGAAAAAAAAAAATTTTTTTCAAGTTTTTCCTGATAATTGTTCAATAATTCCTGGGTTTTGACAAAATTTGCCCGAATATTGTCAGGATTTTCAGTCGACAATTTAGTCCATTCTTGTTTTGTTTCTCATGATTATTTTTTATTTTTTCTATTTTTAAAATTTTCTATGATTTTTGAGCTATTTTTTTATCAATTTTGGACTTTTATTTGCTTTTATTATTTTATAAAATTTTACTAATTTTTGTTATTTTTGAGTACTTTGATTTTTTAAAATTATTGTTCTTGTAATTGTATTCATCAACATTTAAGAACGTCATAACATTTTTGTGGGATTTGACAAACTTATTTTAGTCCTGTTATCGCGAAAACTATAAAAAAATGTTGTTTCAAAAAATCGTTCAAAATCGTTGTGTGGTCAAAATCGAATGTTGCAAAACTCGAATGTTGCCAAAAAACGAACGAGGTCTGTATCTTTTTGGTGTTTTTAGTCTTGGTGTTGATGACATTTTGTTACATTTAGGTAACATTCGTGTGTCATTTATGAGACAAGTTTGCAAAATTTAGTTGACGATTTTGACATTTTGCGACATACTGTTACATTTTTCGCACATATTTTTTTTATGTTTTTTGCGATTTTTTCTACATTTTCGCGTCAAATTGTCATATTTTTCAACTTTTTAATGACATTTGTGTTAAATATGAGAATCTTTTTTTTTCAACAATTTTTTTACTTTTTTTGTGGTATTTGATTAAACTTTTTTTTTTTATTTTTAAGACATTTTTGTATCGTTTTGTATTAAATTGTTTTACATCTGAATAAAATTTTATATACATTTGAGTGAAATTGGTTAGGTACCGTAAACTGGGGGAACTTTGATCAGCGGGGTAACTTTGATCAACATGAAATTTTTGCAGATAATCATCATTAACTAAGTAGAAAGTTAAAATATCTGAAAAATGTTCACTACAAATGAAAGCCTATAAATAAAGTTATAAATAAGCTAAATTTGGTCCCGTATAGAAAAAATGGCTTAAAACCCTATCAAAAGGTTAAGTTTGAAGAAAAAAAGAACATAGGAACATTGCGAGGGCTAAGGAAATTGCATGAAGTTTAAATTTCATTCGTTTTCGAGGCCAAAATTATTGAGATTACGGTATCGATTTTTGAATACGGCGAATGCGCCAAGACCTTTGTTTTGAGAAAAACGTATTCCAAGTTTCAGAAAATAAAATCAATTTCCTATATAGCTGCGTACAATCATTTTCCTAAATAAGTCGCTAAAACGCTTTCAAATTGATTTAATTTCATCACCCGATCGATCAATATAGCTTTTCCATACTAATTACTGCAAAAAATTAATAATTATAACTGTGGCCCTTTTACCACAGCGCCCTTTTGAATTGCAGAATGACTGTTCGCCTTTTGGATCACTCATTAAAGAAGCAATATTCAAGCAAATTTCGGCTTGAAAGCGGGTCCAAATGATCACATTAACACATTAGCACATTCAATAATCTTATAAATGCTGATTTGTGCTTCTCCTCGTCCTGGGAAAACAAATTTCAAAAACTTCAATGCCCTTTTTCCATCTCGAAATAACTATTGGCCCTTTTGTTCGCGACGAAATTTAGAGGGGAAATGGGCGAATGAACTGTGGGATTACACACTCATAAAAAAAGCTATTCGCCTTATTTAAAAAATTAAATTTAACTTCACTAAAATAAGAAAAATTAAAAGTAGATCATATTTTCGGATGTAAAATAAAGAGTTTAACGCATTTATGTGATTATCTGGATTTGTTTACAGTTGGCGCATTCGCCGTATTCAAAATTCGATACCGATATGTTTATAATTTTTACCCCTAAATGTATGCAGCAACATTATCCAGCTCTTGAGTATATTTGTTTTTGAAAGAAAACGTTGAAAAATTCAATTGAGTCCAAATAAAAAAAAATACTGTTATCAATGTTTTGAGCCTTCTGTGCTAAAGGCATAAAAACAATAAATTTGAGGATGTTGCGATACGTAAAAACCATAGTGTTGAAAGTTACCCCGAAATTCGAAATTCTGGTTTTGTAACAAACATTTTATTATAACCACAAATGTCGTTTGAATTTACTGCAATCAATGATCGTGTTTAACACTTCTCACCTCAGTAAGTGTTTAGGTTTAGGCTTTTAGGTGTTATGAAAAAGCAACCCCATCCAAAATATTCAAAAATGAATGAAAAAAGTGATCAAAGTTCCCCCAGTTTAAGGTATACGTTTGAGTGAAATTTTATAATTTTTCGTTATTTTTTTGTTTCCTAATTGTTAGATTTTTTACAATTGGACGACATTTTTGTAACAAATAAGAGACACTAGACCGCTGCAAAAATGGACTTTTTACTCCCATTTGTTTTTTCGATGGCTTTTGGGTCACCAAGCACCACTGTAAAATTTTAGCCGATTCCTTAGTTAGCGTAACGCGTTTTAATTTTGTATGGAAATATGTATGAAAAAATAAATTTTTGCATATTTTATCATTCAGAAAGTTTAAACAAGCTTAAATTTTTGGTTTTTCCTTTTATTAAGCTTTATTTTTTGTTAACATGCAAGCAGCTAGTGAATCATGTAAAAAATTTTACTATTTAAAAAAAATCTGAATTCATTGAAAAATGCTTAAAAATGGCTTGCTTTGCTTGCTAGAGCTTTCAATAATTTCAAGAAATGTTTTTTCAAAGCGATTTTTATAATTTTTTATTCTCATCCTCTGGTTTCACTGCTTTCAAATAAGCAGTCAAAAACGCTCTTACAAAAAAAAAAAAAAAAAATAAATAAATAAAATAAAAACTTGTATAACATCGAATATCTTTTCTGGAGTACAAGTTGGGTTTGTGCTTAGTTTACATGAAATGTACTGCAAGAATAAAGTAATATATTTTATCGAAAGATATAATTTTTGGAACATTCAGTACATCACTGGCGATTTTTAATGAAAAAAATTGTGATCCAATACAAATTTCAATTCAAAATTTAAAATATCCATACAAAGCTTTCAGTGGTCTAATGAGAAATCCTTGTGATATAACTGTTTCATTTTTGTGATGTTCTTGAAACATTTTTCCGCCATTTTTATGGCCTTTGCCAGCATTATTTTGTCATTTTGTCAAATTTTCATGATACATATATCGTGACGTTTTTGTTTCGTATGTTGAACATTTTGGAAACATGTTTGTAATATTCTGTCATAACCAGCATTCAATTTTTTATTCGGAGTTTAAAAAAAACTCAAATAGAATTTCAAACAACAAAAAAATTTTTAATAGTTGGAATTATTTTTTCCATCAACAAACCAAAAATCATGAAGAAGAAAGCTAGACTTATCTTCAATGCAATTTTCAACAGTAATTTCCTTAGAACCAAATTTGGATCTTGAAGTTTTATTTTTCTCTGGAATCATCAACATCTTACGATATCATCTTAGAAGTTCAATACACTTTGGGTAAATATTCTAAGGTTCAAGTTCCTCAAAAACCCATCGAATTTGATCCCTTGAATCGGTTCAAGTAGCTTGACTTTTTCGCGCTCCATTTCAGTGGAAGTTCCAGCTCGCAAGTTGCTCCCAAGAATGGTGAAAGTAAACGAACCTCGCCTGTCGGGAAAAACCAACATCCAACCACTGCCGTTGAACAGCTCGGCAGCGATTATATTATCGATTCATAATTTTCCACGGAAAAGGTGAAATTACATCCACGCGACGACGCTTTCGACGATGACATCGAACCTAGCTAACACATTCCTACGCTATGGTGGTGGCATTTGGAGAAAATGGTCTCGTGGTCGGTCTTCAACGACGAAGACGACAACTCAGGGAAAGGGGGGATGACACCGGAGCGTGTTTTGTTTTCCCCTCTTCAGGGAGAGGGACGAAAATAGGCGTAAAATCCACTTCATGTCATTTGTATTTGATCATTTCAAACGAATTTGTTGTGTACACCAACCATGTAAAGGTGACTACACCTTGTTTTGCCCCCACCCTCTGAAACCCTTTCGCTAATTCAGCTCTCGTGTGTGTGTCTTTTCCAAAAGCGCTGCGGTTAGATAACAACATGGGCGCGGAATGTTCGGTATGAAAATTGTAGCTTCCGGGAAAAGCTTCGCCACCTCGTTCAATCGGTTGGTAACAAGTAACGAGTTCGGAGGCGCTTTTCGTAATAAGCCAAACCAACTGAGCCTATCCTTCCCCAGGATTGGTCTCCGGCTGATGAAAAATACATTCCTCAACAGCATTATCATATCACGAATGATGATGATGAAAATGATGATGCGGAATGGGAAGCATCGAGTGTCAAATTGAGTTGATGAAATTACTTGGAATTCATTTGTTCGCCACATAACGACGGGGATAATTTATGTTTGCTCTTCTTCGATTCGGTTTGCAGAAATTTAGAAATGGTACAGAAATTGCCTGACGAATGGTTCATTGGAGTTCACTGAGCTGTTTTATTTTTTTTTAAATAATTTTTCAGGCGAAAGTTCTACACTTTTTTTTGATTTTTTTTCTCCCAAAATCGAATGTATCGATTTCCTTTTCTATCAACTCGTTTGCACCTGATTAAAACTTCCAGTACTGCGAAATGATTTGCCAAAATGGGTAACATAATTCAAACAACTTTGCACAGCTGAGAATGATGAATGCTACATGATATTGAATAAATGGAACAACACTGGATCTTCTGACGAAAGAAAACCGCAGTTTTTTTTTTCAACCGTACTACTTCCTTGGCGTCTAAAAATCTGCCTAAACTGGTTTATGCAAATCACACATCCCCCCTACCATTTTCCTTCAAAACACCATTCAACACCACACCAAAAAGAGAGGAAAAAAAGAACAACAAAATCACCGGTTGATGTCTTCTTATCGGCTGACAGGGCGCCTCATTCAAGTTTTGCAAATTTTTTCCAACCCGCACTTGCCTCCAACTTTCTTCCCTTTTTGGCAACGAAAAGTGTTCCAGAATTGCAACCTTGGAGCCAACCGAGGAAATTCGGTTAACCCCGCACTCTGACTCCTGCCCAATTTTCAACGAACCTTCTCCCAACATTTGGGGCGAAAATTCAAAAAGCGGAGAAAAGCATTTTCACCAGCTTTGGGATTTGATTTACGCTCGGCTTGGCTCGGCGATGACGAATAAGGCAACGCATTTCCAACCTCTCCAAGAGTGTTTTCCCATGGTTGCTCGCGCTCGTAGAGTTTAGATGATGAGATTTGCCATACCATTTCGGCACGCGAGGTAAGGGGGGATGATGATCATCGTTGTTCTTGCTTTTCCTTCCGCTCCCTATCTGCCAAAACGGGGGTGTGATGAGAAAGCGTTTGAGATTTTTGAGCTGAATGACTTCCGAAATCGACTCTTCCTGTCTGAGCGCCCCCTTGGTGGTGGAAAAACGAAGAATGAAAGGATGTGTTCCTTTCGTTCGTTCGGTTTCGTCCTGGAGTTGATGGAAATTTTAATAAAGTTAGGAAGTGTTATCGTGTTTAGAAAATAAACAAAGATGTTGTGTTTGCCTTTGAATAGTGAACTGGTGCGCGCGACAGCAGTTGGGGAACTCGGAGAAGCGAGAGAAGGTGTTTTGCAAAGATTTATCACAGCTGATAGTGAGCCAGCCTTGGGTGTTGGATGGAATTTTGCTGATAAATGGAAATTCGTGCATTGAACTCACGAACACGAACGGCATTTTTAATGAAAGTTTGGTGATGGGGAAACATTTTTGGAACTCAACAGGGCAATGTTTCAACTTATTTTAAACAGGCTTGAATTCGGGCTTGATATGATAAAATGTGATTCATTGTACATTCAGAATCCAGCAATATACCCACAAATTCAAATTAAAGCAAAATGATTCAAAATCTAGATTCAGAATTCAAACCCCAATTTCTTTAAAAACTTAAAATCTCAGAATGAAATAAGAAATTGCGATTTCAGATTCGGATTTCAGATTCAGATTTCAGATTCAAATTTCAGATTCAGATTTCAGATTCAGATTTCAGATTCAGATTTCAGATTCAGATTTCAGATTCAGATTTCAGATTCAGATTTCAGATTCAGATTTCAGATTCAGATTTCAGATTCAGATTTCAGATTCAGATCTCGGATTCAGATTTCAGATTCAGATTTCAGATTCAGATTTCAGATTCAGATTTCAGATTCAGATTTCAGATTCAGATTTCAGATTCAGATTTCAGATTCAGATTTCAGATTCAGATTTCAGATTCAGATTTCAGATTCAGATTTCAGATTCAGATTTCAGATTCAGATTTCAGATTCAGATTTCAGATTCAGATTTCAGATTTCAGATTTCAGATTCAGATTTCATATTCAGATTTCAGATTCAGATTTCAGATTCAGATTTCAGATTCAGATTTCAGATTCAGATTTCAGATTCAGATTTCAGATTCAGATTTCAGATTCAGATTTCAGATTCAGATTTCAGATTCAGATTTCAGATTCAGATTTCAGATTCAGATTTCAGATTCAGATTTCAGATTCAGATTTCAGATTCAGATTTCAGATTCAGATTTCAGATTCAGATTTCAGATTCAGATTTCAGATTCAGATTTCAGATTCAGATTTCAGATTCAGATTTCAGATTCAGATTTCAGATTCAGATTTCAGATTCAGATTTCAGATTCAGATTTCTGATTCAGATTTCAGATTCAGATTTCAGATTCAGATTTCAGATTCAGATTTCAGATTCAGATTTCAGATTCAGATTTCAGATTCAGATTTCAGATTCAGATTTCAGATTCAGATTTCAGATTCAGATTTCAGATTCAGATTTCAGATTCAGATTTCAGATTCAGATTTCAGATTCAGATTTCAGATTTAGATTTCAGATTCAGATTTCAGATTCAGATTTCAGATTCAGATTTCAGATTCAGATTTCAGATTCAGATTTCAGATTCAGATTTCAGATTCAGATTTCAGATTCAGATTTCAGATTCAGATTTCAGATTCAGATTTCAGATTCAGATTTCAGATTCAGATTTCAGATTCAGATTTCAGATTCAGATTTCAGATTCAGATTTCAGATTCAGATTTCAGATTCAGATTTCTGATTTGAGAATCAGACATTTAAATCTATTTTAACTGTCAAAAAAAGTTTTTAACGGTTTCGATCTCAGTTCAAAGAACTTTTTCGGTTCTGGTCATCCCCCCTTCCAATTCAATTACTTTCAACTCGTTTACCAGTCCACTTGAATTGGTAATGGCTGGACAATTTTCCGAAAAAGAACTTAACTGACTCCCCGAGATTACCCCCTATGGCAGTTAACTTTCCTCGTTTGGAGGTCCAGAAAAAAAGACAAAACCGGCCATGAAACTTAACCTCTGAACTCCGGTTCCGTTTTTTTCGTGTTGTGCTTGTTTGAAAACAGTTAGCAGAAAGGGCGAAAAATTCACAAGAATCCAAAACCTTGCAAGTTATAAACTTTCTGGGCTAACGTCCTTGGGTGTGGACAGTGAAACGCTTAAACTTGGGTTGCGAGTCCAGCTTTCCGGCTTCTTTTTCTTTGAATCCCGGAGGCAGCTCCCTGGCTAAATCCCTGGTACCGTCAACAAGCTCATTAGCTCGTAAAAATCGTTTCGTGTCTTTAAAAGTTTCTTTCCCTGGTCCTTTAGGATTCGCAGTGGGAAAGCCCACTGCAAATGATGATTGTCCATTTCTCTTCAAGGGAGAAAAGCGAAAAGGGGCAGTTCCGCTTTTTTTCCATCTAGAAAAAGGCTGACCGTTTTGGTTGATCCAGTTCATAAACATTTGGACATGATTTTCTCTTTTTTGCGCCGTTTTCTTTCCGTTCTCGGGATTTAGTTGAACTCTTAAGTGAATTGGGAAGCCGAGTCGCAACTTCGGAAGATTGGGTTAAATTTGAATAGGAAAGTTGAAAAGTTTTTCGGTAATCATGCCAGCTTTACAAGTCAATATATGAGGATGTTCTGGAATGCTGGAAAGTAGACACAAATGTTTAAAGTATGTGCTTTCGAATCCGGTAAAGGGGGATGAAAATCTCATTTCCATAATCGCCCGGTTCGAAGGACCAAGCAGTTAACTTTTTTCATTCTGTGTTTTTAAATTTCAACCCCTAAATTTTCCCACACTCAAGTCTGAAAAGGAAAAACGACGTCGAACCGACTTATTTGCATTAGTTAATTTCGAAACGGTTTGAGTCCATTGGCCAACTGGAAGCCATCGAACGGGAAAGGAAATCGAAACGGAAACGGCCTGGATTTGCCCTCAAATCCCCCCGGGGTCTTATCTCCGGGCTAGATTAAGCACTTATTAAAGAGAGAAATCAAACAGTCAGTTTTGCCGGGGATATTCCGACTTTCTGCTCCAGTCAAACTCTGTCCAGTCCCGTCGTTCCGGAAGTTTCAGGACATGATGAGGAATAACGAGAATTTTTTTCTTTCTCCTTCGGTTTATGGGAAAGCGATGGGAAAATCATTTGTTGTTGTTCCAGTGAAGGCAACCTGAGAAGCTTTCGGGAGCTCGCTTATTGGAAAGGGTGGGGGTTTTTCCATGCTGGTTCCGAAACTAGGCGGAAACACTAAATGAAGAGATTAAGTAGGTATTTGTATTTGGATTACAAATCGTACAGATCGTTCATTTTAGTGCCACGCCTTAAATGTTTGAATCCCTGGTAAAGCTTTAAGAATATTGAAGAAAGTTAGTTTTAATGGATGACCCTTATTAAAATACTTTGATATCGAAAAACCATTTTAAATTCGACTAACATTTTTTTTTATCTTATCTTTGCAGGTAATGACTAATTCTCAACCAGATCGGCTTGTCTACTTCCTAAAGCTAAGTATGTGAAAAGAAAATTTAAAGATATGAATGAATTTTAAGTTTAAAGTCTCTAAAATTCAACAACAAACAAACAAAGAGATTTTTTAAAAGGCAAAAATAAGAAACCTTTTCAACTTACGATGGCGCTTTTTGGACAATTCTAAAAAAAATTAAAATGCACTTTCGAGGGCACTTTTTAAAGCACTTTTGGAGGCATTTTTAAAGGCAGTTTAAAAAGCAATTTTAAAGGCATTTTTAAAGGCACTTTTAAGACACTTTTAAAGGCACATTTAAATGCACTTTTAAAGGCAGTTTCAAAGGCACTTTTAAAGGCAGTTTTAAAAGCACTTTTAAAGGCACTTTTTAAGGCACTTTTAAAGGCACTTTTAAAAACACTTTTAAAGGCAGTTTTAAAGGCACTTTTAAAGGCAGTTTTAAAGGCAGTTTTAAAGGCACTTTTAAAGACACTTTTAAAGGCAGTTTTAAAGGCACTTTTAAAGGCACTTTTAAAGGCGCTTTTAAAAGGCACTTTTGAAGGCACTTTGAAAGGCACTTTTAAAGGCACTTTTAAAGGCACTTTGAAGGCACTTTTAAAGGCACTTTTAAAGGCACTTTTAAAGGCACTTTTAAAGGCACTTTTAAAGGCACTTTTAAAGGCAATTTTAAAGGCACTTTACAGGCACTTTTCAAGGCACTTTTAAAGGCACTTTTAAAGGCACTTTTAAAGGCACTTTTAAAGGCACTTTTAAAGGCACTTTTAAAGGCACTTTTAAAGGCACTTTTAAAGGCACTTTTAAAGGCACTTTTAAAGGCACTTTTAAAGGCACTTTTAAAGGCACTTTTAAAGGCACTTTTAAAGGCGCTTTCAAAGGCACTTTTAAAGGCACTTCCAAAGGCAGTTCTAAAGGCAGTTTTAACGGCAGTTTTAACGGCAGTTTTAAAGGCACTTTTAAAGGCACTTTTAAAGGCACTTTCAAAGGCACATTTAAAGGCACTTTTAAAGGCACTTTCAAAGGCACATTTAAAGGCACTTTTAAAGGCACTTTTAAAGGCACTTTTAAAGGCACTTTTAAAGGCACTTTTAAAGGCACTTTTAAAGGCACTTTTAAAGGCACTTTTAAAGGCACTTTTAAAGGCACTTATTAAGACATTTTTATAGACACTTTTAATGGCCCTTTAGTGGCACTTTTAATGGCACTTTTAAAGGCATTTTTGAAGGCACTGTTAAAGGCACTTTTGAAGGCACTTTTAAAGGCACTTTTAAAGGCACTTTTAAAGGTACTTTTAAAGGCACTTTTAAAGGCACTTTTAAAGGCACTTTTAAAGGCACTTTTGAAGGCACTTTTTAAGGCACTTTTAAAGGCACTTTTAAAGGCACTTTTAAAGGCACTTTTAAAGGCACTTTTAAAGGCACTTTTAAATGCACTTTTAAAGGCACTTTTAAAGGCACTTTTAAAGGCACTTTCAAAGGCAGTTTTAAAGGCAGTTTTAACGGCAGTCTTAAAGGCACTTTTAAAGGCACTTTTAAAGGCACTTTTAAAGGCACTTTTAAAGGCACTATTAAAGGCACTATTAAAGGCACATTTAAAGGCACTTTTAAAGGCACTTTTAAAGGCACTTTTAAAGGCACTTTTAAAGGCACTTTTAAAGGCACTTTTAAAGGCTCTTTTAAAGGCACTTTTAAAGGCACTTTTAAAGGCACTTTTAAAGGCACTTTTAAAGGCACTTTTAAAGGCACTTTTAAAGGCACTTTTAAAGGCACTTTTAAAGGCACTTTTAAAGGCACTTTTAAAGGCACTTTTAAAGGCACTTTTAAAGGCACTTTTAA
This sequence comes from Uranotaenia lowii, assembly GCF_029784155.1. Classification (NCBI taxonomy): domain Eukaryota; kingdom Metazoa; phylum Arthropoda; class Insecta; order Diptera; family Culicidae; genus Uranotaenia; species Uranotaenia lowii. Next base: position 76,119,992 of record NC_073693.1, on the reverse strand, counting down.
AGGCACTTTTAAAGGCACTTTTAAAGGCACTTTTAAAGGCACTTTTAAAGGCACTTTTAAAGGCACTTTTAAAGGCACTTTTAAAGGCACTTTTAAAGGCACTTTTAAAGGCACTTTTAAAGGCACTTTTAAAGGCACTTTTAAAGGCACTTTTAAAGGCACTTTTAAAGCACATTTCAACTTAGACAAAAAATAATGATTAACCATTAAAAAATCTCTGGCTCTGCGTTAGTTTTTTTCTCGTTCGATTGTTCGAAATCAGGAAATTGTGTCTAGCCCTGATTCAGAGGACAGTTTCTTCAGTTTTTCGGTCATCCTGGAGTTTTTTTTTCTAAGGAAACCTCCCATATCCGGCAAGCTCGAATGAGAAAACATTGCTCCTAGTTTCCCTGCTTCAAGCTTAGCTCATATGATTGACTGGTTAGAGTATGCTAGATTTTTCACCCGGTAGCTTTTTTGCATGGTGTTTACTTTTTTCAGTCTGTCTTTCTTTCTATTTTGAAGCAACCCAAAAAAACTGTTAAGACATCAGGATTTTTGGGGATATGTGCCGGTTGCTGTTTTCCCCAACGGAGCCCAATGTCACTCGTTAACCCCTTTTTTGTGTGGGAGGAGAGAGTTTTGGAGCGTGGGTGTTTGTTTGGATGTATTTTGATTTTTTCGTCCTTCTGGAAGACGAACTGAGAAAAAAAACACAAACACAACACTACGGAGCATTAGATTGGACTTATACGGAATTCGGTTTCGATCCGACCCTGGCTGGATCCGTGTGTGTTGACCGAAGCCACTGAACGGTTTTTCAATTTGGCAAATTTGATTCGGGGGTTTTCCTTTTGCCTTGGCTAGGCGGGCCAAAGAAGGGTTATATTGGATTTGGGTTTTCCCGGAGTTGATCATGGGGTTTCGTTCTCTGGTTTTTGCATATTTTTTCAAAGCTCCAGTAAGGTACCTTTCCTTTTTTTTCGGTAGACAATACGAGCCCGTTATGGTGGAAGAAATTCAAACAAAATCGATTTTTTTCTGTGCCTGAAGAAATAGTTCAAACACTCTGAAATAATCAAAAATTTTATAAGATATGTTGTTCAAAACAGTTTTAAATCCCCTTGAAGTGGTTGAAAATTGTTCACATTGCACTCTAGAGATAGATATTTCTCGGTAAAGGTGCGCGAATGAATTCAAGAAAATAACTGCCAGCTCAAATTTAGAACAGCTTGTTTGACGCAGCATCAGCAGCTGACCGAATGCAATTTAAGTGCAAAATTGCAGTTTTTTTCTACTCTTCGTTACAAGTCCGAGCAATCGCACGCTCAAATTGTTTTCCAAATACATTATAGGCAAGCTCGATCACTGCGGTAAAACGATCTTGATCTTGATCTTCCAACTGAACCAAACCAAACCCCTCTTCTTCGATGGATGTTTTGAGACAAAAATAAGCTCAAGAATGCGTCCGTTCAGTAGACATTCCTCGTGTTTTTTTTCTACTCTCTGTTATTTTCCACTGCTCGCGGGGAGGACAGTCACGTCAGATCTGACACACTACCAAGAGCAGCATTTACAAGGACCTGTACTCGGAACATTCACGGACAAGGACCGACCAATTTGAACACGACACTCTGGGACAGCGAGTTTGTTAATGAGGAAACAGGCAAATTTCTCCGATTCTTCCCCGTTTCACCTCAAACCCGAAACATCTGCTGGAATGCCCTTTAGAAAATCCCTCCCGCGAAAGAGACAAACTACCCGGGGAAAAATATCGTTTTTCACTAACGACCTTTTTTTTGCTCCTCAAAGTGAGCCTCCTCACTTTTTCCCTACACCCACAACCTCTTCCGTCGCGTCGGTGGAAAATGTAAAACGAGCCCTCGATTGCCATTGCCAGCTTCCGCTGGATCACTTTTTCCTCCCCGGGATGGTGGAACCAAATCGCTGATGCAGGGCTGCCACCTACCTCAACTTTTTCGCTTACCCACTTCTGACAGGATCGCCAAGAAGAAGTTATAAGTAGATCACTCGGCTTCGTCGGGTGGCCTCGGCGGCCATTTCGAAGAGTGCGATTCAGAGGAAATAAAAATGCGACACTTTAGTTTTTGCCAACCATCCGCACCTCCCCACTTTTCACTACCATTATTTGGAAGCAGTTCATTTTAAAGTTTGGGAAAGGTGGAGTGAATTCAAGAAAGCGTGGGGGGACTTTCCACGTTAGTCGAAACAATTTAAATCTCTAATTTAATTTTAATTTGAAACCAAAAGCGGATTATTCTTCTCCGTTTCGGTGCCGCGGGATGAAAGTTTTGCGGGAAGGGCCAAAAGTGGGGGGAGACTAGAGCTAGAGTTTTCTCAGAATACGGTTGGAGTGTGATTGCTGCTTGTGCTTGGCGGATGTGTGTTTGAGATATTTTGTTCCAGTTTGTGAATGGTTCTGGATTTAGTTTGAATTTTTTTTTGTTTTATCTGCTGGTAGTTGTGCTGAAATTGGATTGGAGAGAGTTTAATCAAAGTTGCAGAAATGAGAGCTGGTGTTAGAATTGGGCAGTTGTCACATGATAGAAAGTTAAATGATTTACCTACTTAAATACTAACATAAAAGACAGATTCATGTTAGTTTTTAAGTAGATGTAACTGTAAAACTCATAAGTTGAAGAGGTTCACTGAACAAACGACAATATGGTTGACTCAAAATAACAATATCCTGCATTTGGTGATTGCATTTTTTCCAATAAATAAGTAAAAATCGTTTTAATTTAAAAAAATGTTCAGGATTTGCTTCCAGAACTTTCTCTAATAACGATCATATTTTAAAACCAAGACCATGAACCTGATCCTGGATTCTGATTTCAAATTCTTATGATAGATTTTGATGCATATTACAGATCATAATCTCGATTCTGTTTTGGATTCAGAACCCGGAGTTCGGACTTTATAACATGGCTCTTATTGTAATGCAATGATCCTAGATTAAGGTTTCCCGGATTTTTTTAGCACTTATCCGGGCCGGGCAAATCCGGGCTATTTTATTTAAAAAATACTAATCAAAATCCGGGTAATATCTGGACAAATTTGGTCAAAACCTAGAAATTACTCATCCAAAATTAGGAAAAAAACTAGATAAAAATCGCTTTTTATCCAAATTCAACAGGAAAAAACATTTCATGATTATTTTTATGAAACTAGATCAAAAAATTTCGTTCCTGGCGCATAAATAAAAAAGTTTAACAACAAAAATTTTTTAAGTTTGGTTTGCCAATGTGAATGAGAATAAACCCGAACTAAATCCAGGCTTTTCCAATGAAATCCGGGCAACCGGTCCGGACCGGACTTTTCCCAAATTTTATATAAAATATCCGGGCAAACCCAGATAAAATCCTGAAATTCAAGATCCTTATTTTGAATCCAAATCTAGAATCTAAATTATCATGCCGAATTCTTGGGCTTGGCTCATAGTGATCCAGATCCTATGCTGGTTTTGGGTTCTGGACCCTTGTCTTGATTTAGGAGCCTGGACTCTGATCTGGATCTTGATAATGGGTCATTATCTTGTGTTCTAATCTTTGTCATAATCCTTGATATTGAATCCTTAATCCCAGATCGTAAACATGGTTTCTTAGACTGGATCTTGATCACGGATTATGATCCAGAGTTCTGATTTGTAGTGAACCTGATTTTGACCGTAATATTCATCATTATATGCATCAAATTCCTGCATTTCTTGTTGCGATCCAAGTACTTGTCCTAAAGCTTGATTCTGCTCCTGCATTCACCGTTTAGATTTTTTATTCTGAATCATGGTTCTGATTCTGGATTCTTATAAATATTTATATTCATCTAGCTGGCCCGGTGTACTTTGTTACCTTTTCAAATTTTTATATTCCTATCCTATTTTCCTATAATACTTTCTTTTAAATAAAATTTCAATTTTTTTCTAAAGCGAACTATTTTTCATGGCATCCGAGCTTCTAGATTGACTTGAGTCTCAACGAAACTAAAAGGTATGAAGGTTGAAGGTGCCACCCTTAAGAAAAAAAAGTGGAGGGTTCTTCCATACAATAAACAAAACCTCGCCAAAAAATCGTCCCTTTTCTAAGTGGGAAAAGCATTTAAATACACAAAAAAAATTGACTTTTACGTGTCACTGAAAACTGCAACCTTTAAAAAAAAATCACCTGTAATTAACAAAACCTGTAATTTTAAATTGTTTTCCTTGAAAGTTAGCGAAGATTCATTTATGATTACAGCAAATGTCCTGTAAAAAAGTTGTACATTAAAAATTAATTGTCACGTTATCATGTTTCCGACCTGTAAAATAACGGTAAATGTCCTGCTCCTATTTGTTACAGGATATTTGCGTGATTTTACAGGAAATAATTTTTGCTGTGTACAGAAAAATTTTGACATCATCAAAAAGTGTGCCTAATTTAATGAAAATACTCAGCCATTGGTTTTGTTTATAATATGTTTGTTATATTTGTTGAACATTAGAGTCTTCATTCATTAAAACGGGAAGTGTCTATCAATAGAATATATCATCAAATTTGGTTAAAACTTATTTGTTTAGAAAATTAATCCTGCCAATTAGTCAAAACGCTTACGTTTATCAATTTTTAACAAAAATCCCTCGAAAATTGTTAAAACTTTGTCGAATATATATTCATTTTGTATGGGGGCCCCTCCCCTTTTTAGATTTAAGGATTTTGAAAGTATTATATAAACCATTCCTGGTCTTTAAAACGGCAACAAACTTAATTTCACATTGATTTGTTCAGTAATTTCCCAAAGTTATTCGAATGGTGTAATTTTTTTGTTAATTTTGTATGGAAGCCCCCTCCCTCTTTGATATTCGGAGGGATTGAAAGTATTATAGAATCCATTCCTGGTCTTGAAAACGGCTACACAAAAAATATCACATTAATCTGTTCAGTATTTTCCAAAAATTGTTCAAATTGTGTCATATTTTTATTAATTTTATATGAGAGCCTCCACCTCCCCCCTCCCTGTTGGATTCTGAGGGAATTGAAAGAATTTAAGAGAAAATTTTAGATTATGAAAACGGATACACACAAAAAATCATGTTGATCGGTTCAGTATTTTCAGAAAATTGGTCGAACTATCATTTTTTTATTGATTTAGGGGAGCCCCTCTTTTTGGATTCTGAGAGGATTGAAAGTATTAAAAAATAATTTTCAGTCTTGAAAATGGCCACCTTGATCTGTGCTGTATTTTCCAAAAATTGTTCAAATTGGGTCATATTATTATTAATTTAGTATGGGAGCCCCCCTCCCCCTGCTTACTGTTACTAACCAAATTTTACGTTCATCGGTTTAGTAATTTCCGAAAATTGTTGGAATTGTCTCATATTTCTATTAAATTTGTATGGGACCCCCCCTCTTTTTAGATTCGGATGGGTTTGAAAGTATTATTGAAACAAATTCCAGTCTTAAACACGTTTACACACACTAAATTTTCCGTTGATATTTATTCAAAAGCTACCAAAAATTGTTCGAATTGTGTCATATTTTTATTCATTAAGTATGAGAGCCCCCCCCCCTCCTGTTTGGATTTGGAGAGGTTTGAAAGTATTAAAGAATCAATTTTCGGTCTTCAAACGACTACACCCAAAATTTTACGTTGATTTGTTCAAAGGTTTTCGAAAATTGTTCAAATTGTGTCATATTTTTAATACTTTTGTATTGGAGCCCCTCCTTTTTTAAGATTCGGAGGGGTTTTAAAATGTAACAGAAATAAATTCCAGTCTTGAAAACGGTTACACACCAAATTTTAAGCTGATCTGTTCAGTTGTTTCCGAAATTTGTTCGAATTGTGTAAATTTTTTGTGAATTTTGTATAGGAGCTCCCCCTCTTTTTAAGATTCGGAGGGATCTGAAAGTATTAATGAAACCATTTCTGGTCTTGAAAACGGCTACACACACAGTTTCACTTTGATCGGTTCAGTCATTTCCGAAAATTGTTCGAATTTTGTCATATTTTTAATAATTTTGTATGGGAGCACCTCTCCCCCCCTCCCTCCTCCACATCCTTTTTGGATTTGGTGGGGTTTGCAAGTGTTAAAGAATCCATTCTCAATCTTTAAAACGCGCTCAAACTAATTTTACGATGATCTGTTTAGAAATTTCCAAAATTTGTTCAAATTTTGTCACATTTTTATTCATTTTGTATGGGAGCTCCCCTTTTTTTAGACTCAGAGGGGTTTGAAAATTTTATAGAAACAAATTCCAGTCTTAAGCAGGGTTAGCACTAAACTTCCCGTTTATATCTGTTCAAAAGCTCCCAAAAATTATTCATATTGTGGGACCCCCCCCCCCCCCGTCTCTGATTAGATTCGGAGATGTTTGAAAGAATTAAAGATCCAATTTTCTGTATTGAAACGGCTACACACCAAATTTTACGTTTATCGGTTCATTAGTTTCCGAAAATTGTTGGAATTGTATCATATTTTTTATTAATGTTGTATGGAAGCTCCCTTACTTGTTAGATTCGGAGGGGTTTGAAAGTATAATAGAGACAAATTCCAGTCTTGGAAACGGTTACACACTAGATTTCACGTCCAGTAGTTTCCAAAAATGGTTCGAATTATGTCAAATTTATGTAAGGGCCCCTCTCCCCTTTTTGGATTTGAAGAGGGTTGAAAGTGTTAAAAAAAACCATTCTCGATCGTTAAAACGGCTGTACACAAAATTTCACATTGATCGGTTTAGTCGTTTCCGAAAATTGTTCGAATTGTGTCAAATTTTTATTAATTTTGTATGGGAGCCCCCCCACCCCCCCACTTTGCATTCGAAGAGGATTGAATGTTTTGAAGAAACAATTTTCGGTTTCGAAAACTGCTACACACTAAATTTCACGTTGATCTGTTCAGTAGTTTCCAAAAATTGTTCTAGTTATTTCATAATTTTTAAAATTTTGTATGAGAGCCCCTCCCTTTTTCAGAGGGGAGGGGTTTAAAAGTGTTATAGAACAAATTCCAGTCTTGAAAACGGTTCCACACTAAGTCTTAACCAATTGAAAGTATTTTAGTCTATAGGAAACAGACAGACAGACAGACAAACTTTCATATTTATAAATATACGTATATCAAACATTTATATAATTGAATATAGATAAATATATTGACTTCTCATCCTGAAACTAGATCTTGTGATCCTAATTCTGAGACTTTATCATCATTCCGGATCCTTGAGTACGGATAATGATATTTATTTTATCCTGAACTAGCTGACCCGGTGTGCTTTGCTACCCTTTCCAAAAATAAATGTAATTTGTTAAAATTTATTCAAAATTACAAACCTCATCATAGTTCAGAACTAACAACTTTGAAATGAAAGCTGTAGCTGGAGTTCCGAATTGCAATTCAAAGATGGTATATATTATTACCTGAAACTTGATCTCTTAACTTGTTTTTCTAGATCGGAAATTTATACTCTGTTTGTAAAGCTTCCTAATGACTTATACAATGTCAAAATTTATGGATTTTCCCCTTTTTTTACAAAGTGGGAAGCTACGAACTTTCATAAAAACATTTGTCACATCTATTTTTAAGTTATGCCAAATATCCGTACCCTCCTTTAAAGTATGGTCCCTTCTTTGAAAAGCTCTTTATCTTAAACTTATAGGGGAGCGCCCCCATCTTTTCCAATTTTGTCACCCACTGCTTGAAGAAGGTAGGCTGATTTACCCGGCTCGAGTTTAAATAAATTTCTAATTGAAAGAAAAAGATTCGCATATTGGAATTTATTGCATATTGTACTTTATGGAGATGCCAAAATTATGTTAAAAAAATGTATCGCCATATGCGAAACTCATGGACATGAGACATTATAGCTTGAAGTTTTCCCAAACAGCACTTATCACGGTATGAAAACTATCGATTTTATACAGTGCAATAATAAATAAATTTCTTAAAGCAATAAACAGAAATATTTAAAAAAAAATCAGTTGCATTTCTAAATAAATTCTCAGCGTTTTTCATTTTCTCTTTGAAACTCATTATTCAAAGTCAGTATTCAAAAATGTTGGCGAAAACAATTTTTTAAGTTAACAGTTGTCCCGTATATTGGGGCCAGTGTAAATGCAAAGCTTATTCTCAGATGTGTCAGATGGCTTTAAAATGGATTTAGTGCGTATTTCTGTTTGTTTGTTTTATCAAGTTTCATTGATATATCTGCAGTATTCCAGCAGTATAAATTTATGTTTGTTACTCCACTTTTTACGAATGCTGTTCAAAGCAAATGACCTTCATTTACGACGACCTTTAAGAATTTTAAACATCCGCTTCAGTTTCAACATTCGGAATAACCCTTCTGGTCTTTCCAACATATTGAATCATAGGATGAATTTCTTAAAAGTTCGACGTTTGCTCTTGTCCCACGGTGTAAGTTGACAGGAGGGAATATTGTTTTTAACACTTTAAGAGTATACTTAAAAATTTCTCATAATAATTTTGCTTACAGTTGAATATCAGTTCTAAAGTCTCACTTTTCAAAAAAGAAGGGGATTAAAAGTCTGTTTTTTGCAGCCGTATAACACAAAAACACTTTTCATGTCAAGTACGTGTAAGCAAAAAGTACGATGCTTTTTTTTCAGAACTATTTAAAATCAAAAGATCCCATTTTCATTTCTAAATTCGTTTCAGTTGTGAATTTGGGCCGAAATATCAATGTCTAGAAGAAAACATATTTTTTTATTTTTTGGAACAGAGAAAAGTTGAACGTTTGAACATGGGATATATGTTTCATTCGATCGGCAAAATGTCAATCTGGGTCACATCTAGGCGTCATTCATAACCATGTGCTGTACAAATGAGCTAGGAATCAAGTAGAAAACAAAATCACATCAAGGCTTCATATCGCCACCCCTTGCATTGAAAATATGCTTGGTTGAGAAATACGCGCCAAAATATTCCTACTGATCAGTATGCTATGCCTGGGTAACTTTCCTTTTGCGACGTTGGCTGGCGACGCCTCGACCATAGAGACGAAAAACAAACCGCCCAAAGGAAAAAAAAATCTCAAGAAAATGGATGTCATGACTTTAATTTGTTTCGAAAAATTACAAATTTTGTATGGAAGCCTCTCCTTTCTTAAGTCGGATGGAGTTTTGACTATTACAGAAACCATCCCCGGCCTCAAAAACCCTCAGATGCCAGTTTTGACGATGATCGGTTCAGTAGTTTTCGAGTCTATAGGGAACAGACAGACAGACAAACATTCATTTTTATATATATAGATTATGATTCTTGATCTAAATCTTGATTTGAAATCATGAACTCTGATCTGAGTCTTGGGTCATTTTCCTGGATATTAATCTTTCTTAAAAATCCAAGATCCTGAATCGTGATCCCGATTTCCAGTCCCGAATCCTGATTTCAAAACCTGCTCCAAGCTAACCGTAATCTTGAACATAATCTTGGGTCTAGATCTTGTTCCTGTATTTTGATCGTTATTCTTAAAATTTTCATGGATTCGGATCCTGATTCTGATCCTGGTTCTTGCATCTCGATTTTTGGTGCAAAACTCTAGAAATGAAGTCCTTAAAATCAAATTGACTTCCAAGTGCGTATCTGTAACAGAATCAGGCCATGTGTGAAAAATTTGTGTGACTAAAAATTCGTTATGAAATTTCCTTTTTTTGCCAATTCAAAATTGCTGTAAGATTGGATCGTTCTTCAAAAATTAATACAATTCTTATAAGTATATATCTTTCAATATAATACACAAATCTTAACCCAAAGGAAGAACAATTTCCATCCCCAAACCAGTAGTGGCTGAGAGAAGATATTCAACTTGTTGGAACATCATTTTACCGGAATAATTTTCCCATAATTCATCCGAAAATCAATTCAAACGTCGCCTTCTCGCCAAACATCGATTTCCTTAGGACAGGAGGACGAAGACAACGACAACGACGACGACAACGGAAAGATTCATCCAACCAGAGCCATCCATCTTCGTTCCTTTCGAACAGAGAAGAGCTTCGGCCGGCTGTCAACCGTGAAAGGAAAGTATAGTCAATGACGCCTAATAGAAGTCGTCGCTCGGTTAGAAAGGAAGGAAGACTCCTCTGTCAACAATAAGAACAACAGCAACAAACAACAACCTTCCAACAGCAAGGATAATAACGAGGAAAAGACGACGACGACGACAATCGGCAGCAGAGGCGGCGACACATTGAGTGAAAGTGCCGAAAAACAACAACGAAGGCGAAGAAAAGAAAAACACATATCAATAGTCTCTTTCTCCAAGTTTTTCCGCCTACACTCGTTTTTCCTCCTCCCGGATCCCGGAGATTCTTGTGGGATCCAATCGAATAAATAGCACTTTCCCAAACCAAAGGACCCCGCAAAAAAAAAACACACACAAAATAGGAAAACACCAACAGAAAATACGTCCTGCAACCCCTTACCGGTTTTCGTTTCGGCAGAGCTCATAATGGAACCAATGGTGTTCCGCCCGGTTGACACAGAAATCTAGGGAACGGGAAAAAAATATCCATATTTTTCCTCCGAAATCTACTTTCCGACTTCCCCGGGAGGCGTCGTCGTCCGTCGTCAGAAGGTTTCCGATAAACGAAAAACTTACAGTAACAAAATAATATCGTATTGATTTTGCCATTTTGGTCCCGGGTCTCCGGGATTTGGCCTCGACCCGAAAAACTATTCACCATTTCGTTCGGTTTTCCCCAAACTTTCTCCTGCCGCCCCATCCCAGGGAAACTCCGGGTTCCGGGGCACTGATGTAGTTGCAAACTCATGAAAATTGAACTTGTAAATGACTTCCTGCCGATTGGGGTTGTTAGGGAAGTTTGTTTTTTTTTGGCTGGGGAGTTCAACACAGCAAAAAGTTTCCGAAACGATTCGGTGTTAATACTTTCTAGTAAAGAAGAAAAAAATCATCTCGGCAAAAAGTGCCATCCGATGGTTGTGGACCAAATTGAGCCTTTGTTTGAACGAAGTTTTCAGGAGATAAGCAATCCTTGAGCTACCGGAAATCTTTTTCTGTGGCAGAGGATTTGGGAAGATGGGTGTCTGGATGTGTGTCATCTATCAATCCTTTTCCGGTAAACTTGCCTACCCGAAACAGGGATGGTTTCTTAAAAAATATTCCAGATGTAAATTGTTGGTGCAGGCTATTTGCTCCAAAATTTATTGAAAAATGGATCAATGAGATCGTGGTTTCTGGTAAGCGAGAATGTTCCTAATTAAAATTCCAAATTTCTCCCACTTGAGAGAAGGTGTTTTTTTTAAATCGAAAATTTGAAACATTCGTCATATTTCGAAAAATTTGGATGTTATTTTGTTAGAAATTGGTTTACATCCAAGTTTAGACATTGAAAAATTTTATCCATCTCTAAAACAGGTAATCAGTTAACAGTTAAAACTGGAGAGCTGCTCTACCAAGGAAAATCTCTAAGTAACTTTATCTTGAACATTAAAATTTTACTTTTGGCTGAAAAATAGGTTCTCAATCTTCTTTCGTTTTGTTTCCGAACTAACATGAAATGCCCATGGATGAATTTAGTTGAGCGTTTAAAGAGTTCTACAAGTGACAAAATTTGACAATTAATTTTAACTCTCATGCTTACTAGTGAAAATCTGGCAAACTTTTTGGTTTCATGCGGAACTAAACTACTTTGCAATTTGAGTTTTGCAGAGAATATAATTCTCGTCCAATTTTTAAATTCGCTAAGAATAATTTAAACAGAAAAAAGTAGTTTGTTTCCTTTCAATCGCAAGTCAATTCTCATTCAATTTGCTAACTATTTGCATGCTAAAATTGTCAAAACTGTCAAAATTGTCAAAATTGTCAAAATTGTAAAAATTGGCAAAATTGTCGAAAGTGTCAGAATTGTCGAAATTGTCAAAATTGTCAAAGTTGTCAAAATTGTCAAAATTGTCAAAATTATCCAAATTGTCAAAATTATCAGAATTGTCAAAATTGTCAAAATTGACAAATTGTCGAAATTGTCAAAATTGTCAAAATTGTCAAAATTGTCAAAATTGTCAAAATTGTCAAAATTGTCAAAATTGTAAAAATTGTCAAAATTGTCAATATTGTCAAAATTGTCAAAATTGTCAAAATTGTCAAAATTGTCAAAATTGTCAAAATTGTCAAAATTGTCAAAATTGTCAAAATTGTCAAAATTGTCAAAATTGTCAAAATTGTCAAATTTGTCAAAATTGTCAAAATTGTCAAAATTATCAAAATTGTCAAAATTGCCAAAATTATCAAAATTGTCAAAATTGTCAAAATTGTCAAAATTGTCAAAATTGTCAAAATTGTCAAAAATTGTCAAAATTGTCAAAATTGTCAAAATTGTCAAAATTGTCAAAATTGTCAAAATTGTCAAAATTGTCAAAATTGTCAAAATTGTCAAAATTGTCAAAATTGTCAAAATTGTCAAAATTGTCAAAATTGTCAAAATTGTCAAAATTGTCAAAATTGTCAAAATTGTCAAATTTGTCAAAATTGTCAAAATTGTCAAAATTATCAAAATTGTCAAAATTGCCAAAATTATCAAAATTGTCAAAATTGTCAAAATTGGGGATTTTTTTTTATTATCTGACAATTTGCGCCGGGGGTCTTCAGATTTTCCCCAAAATTGAAAATTTGGTTTATTTTTGCGACTTAAAAACACATGTATTTTTTCAGATTTCTAACATTTTTATTTTTTGAGTTAGCTTCGGTTAGATTTTTTTGTAATTAAAAAATAACCATTTTTCAAAGCTACATAACTCTGTTGTTTCTCAACGGAAATTATAAAATAGCACATCAAAATGCATTGAAATTTTATTAGCTTTCCAAATAAAATAGTTGAAAAAAATTAAATAATGACCTTCAACATGAAAAGTTGTAAATAAACTTTAAATGGCGTCTAAAAGTACCGTCTGCACCACCGAATATTTTGCATAAAATACCATTGTAAAGCTCGATTCATGATGCAACTTTCATCTGAAGACACCAAAGTGGGCCATTAACACCTTGAAGAGTTATGAAAGAAATAATGACAATAAATCTCTTTTTTTTGCATCGAAAACAAACAATGATCGAACAACTGCACTCACATATGGAGATAGCAAGCACTTCTAACAACATGGAAACAAAAGAACTTACCAAAGCAGGTAAAAACACTACTTTTTCGTGCTTTGTAGAGTGTTTGCAGAAAAAATGACTTTAAATTTTAACCAAAATTCTTAGTATCGTATTTTTAATGTGATATAACTAATAATGGGAATGTTGCTTTTACAACCTGGTCATATACTATATAACTTATTAACTTTTCGATCAAAGATCATTGTGAAACATAATCAATGCCAATAGTAGAAGGTTCAGTCCCTGTGTTTGGAATCACAAAAATGTGATTAAAAAATGAAATATAGACGTGCTTTACATAGTTTTTATATCGGGAGCTAAGCACTGGACACCAAAATTCTTTCCCATTGATCAATAAAGTATGAGAAAGTGGCACAAATGTTGTAGAAATAATCGAAGAGCTGAGTATGGCCAGCTCAGGCTGTAAAATGATGAAAATATGATACTTACACCGTATTCGTTTTCTACATTCGTCCAGTTTTAAGGTTTACCATACTAGAACAAACATAGTTCGTTGTCAGTGTTTTGCTACCTCGATCGCTCACACACGAATCTTCAGTGTTCCACCGTCCATTTTAATCAAATCTGGGGAATATCGGATGCAAAACTTAGCGCATAAACTTCTAAAAATGACAGTAAAATGTGCATAACTCGCTGTGACCTGGTGCAAAACTGGGTATAACTAAACGAATACGTTATTAGATTTTTGGATATAACATGAAGTCAGTTAAGCTGCAACAATCTACCGCCTCTACTTTTATAACAGTCCCATATATAAAAACAAGCAAGCGAGACAATCAGCTTTTTCTGTTTTGGAATATAATTTTAAATTGTGACCACCACTTTCAGCATAAAAGAAAATCGTTTCTAGGTTGTCATAATTAATCGTTAGACCTGAAATTTTCGAAATTGGGTTATTGGTAAGGTCGAGAGCACCATTTTTATTCATTATGGGACTGTTAATCGACAATATTTGAAACCTTTTTCAAATCTACTAGCATAACAGTCCCATACAGAATATATTTTTCTCGCCAAGTTACTATCTAAGACTTGAATTTGATCATTTTTGAACTTCTAAATGCAATTGTCAGAAAAAGAAACATACTTTTGGAAAAATATCGTGATTTGCACATTGTAAGTTGAATCTTTTTACGATTTTTGATTGCATCCGATAGTTTTTCGCTCAGGAAGTCATTCCTAAGAAAGGCAGACCAGCCTTCGAAAACTTGTGTGCATCATTCGACATCAAGTGAGTTAAAAAAATGTTTAAATGATTCAAAGCAATAAACCAAAGACTATTTCGCCGAAAGAAGCATTGAAAAGTAACCAAATCCGTGGTATTTCACATATGGGACTGTTATTCAGGTATATTTCATATAGAAATATAGCGAATTGATTTTTTTTTCGAAATTTCTAGAACAAAACCTCTTTTTTTAGTGTTTTATTTTGAAGCCCTATGTTGACCTAAAATGACGAAAATTCATATGGGACTGTTATGCGATTAGGAGCAGTCTGAAAAGGACGAAAAAATAGTGTTTTTTACCTGCTTTGATGAGTTCTTTTGTTTCCATGTTGTTAGAAGTGTTTGCTATCTCCATATGTAAGTGCAGTTGTTCGACCATTGTTTGTTTTCGATGCAAAAAAAGAGATTTATTGTCAATATTTCTTTCATAACTCTTCAAGGTGTTAATGGCCCACTTTGGTGTCTTCAGATGAAAGTTGCATCATTAATTGAGCTATATAATGGTATTTTTTGCAAAATATTCGGTGGTGCAGACGGTACTTTTAGACGCCATTTAAAGTTTATTTACAACTTTTCATGTTGAAGGTCATTATTTAATTTTTTTCAACTATTTTATTTGGAAAGCTGATAAAATTTCAATGCATTTTGATGTGCTATTTTATAATTTCCGTTAAGAAACAACAGAGTTATGTAGCTTTGAAAAATGGTTATTTTTTAATTACAAAAAAATCTAACCGAAGCTAACTCGAAAAATAAAAATGTTAGAAATCTGAAAAAATACATGTGTTTTTAAGTCGCAAAAATGAACCAAATTTTCAATTTTGGGGAATATCTAAAGACCCCCGGCGCAAACCCGTCAGATAATAAAAAAAAATCCCCAATTGTCAAAATTGTCAAAATTGTCAAAATTGTCAAAATTGTCAAAAATTGTAAAAATTGTCAAAATTGTCAAAATTGTCAGAATTGTTTAATTGTCAAAATTGTCAAAATTGTCAAAATTGTCAAAATTATCAAAATTGTCAAAATTGCCAAAATTGTCAAAATTGTCAAACTTGTCAAACTTGTCAAAATTGTCAGAATTGTCAAAATTATCAAAATTGTCGAAATTGTCAAAATTGTCAAAATTGTCAAAATTGTCAAAATTGTAAAATTGACAAAATTGTCAAAATTGTCACAACTGTCAAAATTGTCAAAATTGTCAAAATTGTCAAAATTGTCAAAATTGTCAAAATTATCAAAATTGTCAAAATTGTCAAAATTGTCAAAATTGTCAAAATTGTCAAAATTGTCAAAATTGTTAAAATTGTCAAAATTGTCAAAATTGTCAAAATTGTCAAAATTGTCAAAATTGTCAAAATTGTCAAAATTGTCAAAATTGTCAAAATTGTCAAAATTGTCAAAATTGTCAAAATTGTCAAAATTGTCAAAAATTTTAAAATTGACAAAATTATTAAAATTGTCAAAATTGTCAAAATTGTCAAAATTGTCAAAATTGTCAAAATAACAATTCAAGCTTTTGTCAAATTTGTTCTAAGTTTTTAAAAATTGGGATAATTTCTCACAAGCTCTCTGTCATGATTTTTAAACTTCAAGTGACGAAAGAAAGATTTTGAATTTTTTCCTGTCTATTGTTCCCTAAACTACAAAATAAAACACAAAAGATTCAATAAATCAAATGAATTTCATTTTTGAAATTTTAATCAGTCGTTTCTGAGACAGAAAAAAAGCCGAATTTTGGTATTTTCCGGGTTAGATTCGTGTTCGGTCCTCGATGAGATAACGTAAAGCGCCCCACAGCTGTACACATTTGGCAAAAGAGAGAAAAAAACTCACAACAAAAAACAACGAATTCTGATTTAAGTAAAAAAATAACTCCAAATGATTAAGTAAAATCAACTAGATCTAGAAATATCACCAAATAAAAAAAGTAGATTTTTTTTTGCTTTCCCAACAAAATCATTATGGATTTATTTTTATTTTCATATTTTTTTTAACAGTGTTGATTTTTACAAAATTGCTTCCCTATTAATGCATCCAAATAAATGAAACAGCTTGCAAATTGCATTTTTTGAAACCATCACCTTTTCAAATTGATTTGTTATGTTATTTCATTCTATTTTTTCTTAGGAAAAATGCATTCAAAAATCTTGAAAAGGCTACCAAGTTGCTTTTTCCCAAACATGAGGTCATGTAGAACGAGTTTTGGTTTTGCTTATTACATTTTTAAATTTTAAACTACAAATTATTTAAAAAAATACAAACAAACAAATATTCAAACATTGAAAATAAGGTAATAGCATTATCTTTTGCTGATAATTTACAAACTAAAGTCATTCAGTAGTGAAGCTAGAGTTTTAGATTGCCAGATTGCACGGATTTTTGCGGGTTGATTCGGATATTTAATATAAAATTTTAAAAAAGGTTAGTTCTGGCCCGGTTGCCCGGATTTCATTGGAAAATCTCGGGTTTATTTTCATCCTCATTCTCCTATTAAACTAAAAAAAAGCATTTTGTTTTGTAATTGTTGGTTTTTTGAAAACCTTAAAATAAAATTTAGAATCTGCGGATAAATTTTGATGGACATTTTTTTTTTAATTTTTTTTACGTGATTTCTGCTGATAAGTTAATGATTTTGACAAAATTTGCCTGGATGTTGGTCGACAATTTTGAAATCAAATGTCCGGATTTTGCCCGGTTTTTAAATAAAATAGCCTGGTTTTGGTCGGCCCGGTTTTGCGTAAGTTTAGCAACCTTAAGCTAGACACTTTTCTTTTGAATAATTAAAAACATATTAGAAAAAAAGTTTTGGAACTCATCGATAGTTTAAAAAAATACGGCCGAATGAGTTTGACTCTTCTATTTATGATATATGTACGAATTTTGCACTAGAAATCAAAATTTATAAAGAAAGCAGAATCCTATTTTTGCATGAAGAAAATCATTAATTGCATTTTTAGTTAAATTTCAGTATATTTTGCAAAAACTGTAAGAACACAAAAAAAGTCAGTTGTAAAAATGTTATTTCGACAGAAATCATACTTGACTGTCAAATTGTTTTTAAATTATTTTGCACAAGTTAACTGAGTTTTGCAATGAAGCATCCATTTCTAGGATAATTTTCTTTTGCCTGAAGTATGCCTGAACTTAATTTTGAAAAAAAAAGGTTTGTGACTATGGCAAACAAAAACAAAAGTTTTTTTTTATATTCATCAACGGATTGTTTGATTGCTTTTTCGATATTTTTACCGCGTGCCCTCCTCTTCAATAAAATATTTTAAAATGATTCAGTAGCCCTGGCCAATGAAAGATACACACCAGTTTAAAGAATTAACATTGATAAATTACTTTTCCAACTAGGAATTAGTGTCTCTAATACCATCTTCTCGATCTCAGAGATAAGTAGAACCTTCTTGTTCTGTAAACAAGATTAACTCAAGATGAAAAAAAAAAAACGAATCCAACTACCCAACCCCGTTTTCGCACTGACCCATTTCGGAAGGACCAGCTCGTTTTGATGTGTTTAGTAAATTTTCTCGCCGAAATTGCGATGCAGGTTCCTCGGGTTGCAGTGCACCGGTACAGGTTCACTCCAATAGTTGGAACATTTTCGCTTACTGTTAATTCGATTATTTGAGAAAAAAAAACTCGCCGAAGTTAAGAGTTGACGAATTTTTAGTTACGTAGATTTGTTTAAGATCCGGAATGTTACTGTCCCTAGTAAGTTCTAGGTCGAAGTGAGAAATTGTTTCAAACTAGTCCACGTAAACAAGAGGCTCTAGTTCCGTCGTTTTTTTATTTTTCAACCGTGTCGTCGATGAGCAATACACTTGCAACTAGGATTGAAACCAGCAACGAAAACAAAACAAACTACAAAATGCAAAAGCAGATAAATAACTGCAAATTGCTAAATTACTCAAAGTGAGACGAGAACTTGCTGAAAAGATGAGGGAAGGAAACTGCAGCTTGGAAGAGGGTGTGATCCCACTTAATTTATTTAATATACAAACCAGACGATACAATTGGCGCCTAAGCTAACACTCGCTACGCTACGCTATACGCTTGACGCTACCGTCGTAAGTCGTCG
This sequence comes from Uranotaenia lowii, assembly GCF_029784155.1. Taxonomy (NCBI): domain Eukaryota; kingdom Metazoa; phylum Arthropoda; class Insecta; order Diptera; family Culicidae; genus Uranotaenia; species Uranotaenia lowii. Next base: position 76,101,565 of record NC_073693.1, on the reverse strand, counting down.
TAGTTGCTCGGACAAGCTCGAAATAGTATGATGTCTCATTCGGGGCGCCCTGCTTCAGCCAGACACAAATGGAAGTGAATTGCTGTGGGTACGTGAAAATAATTGTTGATGATTGAGGATGCTGGAGGACAAGCGTGAGTTGCTCAATGGCGATGACGGACGGAGAATTCTATCCTTTGAAGGACGAAAGTAAATCATCGTGGCTGTTGCTGCCGTTGACAATTTACCGTTACTAGAATGATTCAAGTTTTTACCTTTAAGGAAAACGACTTTATCCTTAAACGAGGATTAGCATTCAAATGAGGATTATTATTTAATCGCGTCAGCCCCGGCATTGGTTCAACCTGATACAGTTATTCGTTACGGAAACGACGACAACAAACAGTCGAACGACAATCTAGGTTGAAATCTGTCAACACCAGGCAACAATATCAACGTCAAATCCAGCCGCCACGTTTCGCGTTTTGGCAAAGCGGAAGCGGAAACCTCGAAGGATGAGGACGACGACGACGTCAGAACGGCTCAAAGTCACGAACCCCGAAAGTATCTGTATAGACTTGCCAAACAAAACAGCACACCGATCATCCCCCCTTACCCGGAGTCTCGTAATCCACATTGGGAGGGAAAAACTTTTGGGCCCCGGAATCCGGAAATCCATCGACTCCTCCAAAACCAACGACAACCGACAACGGTTTCCGATGACGACAACAACAGCGGCGACACAAATGCTTCCGCTTCTCCGTTTTCTCCGCGGGAGCGCGTTCGATGATGATGATTCGGAAGGGCAAAACTCGGTGAATAAAAAGGAAAATTTATTATTATTTATTTATACCGGGACCGAGAAGGACGACAGCGACGATTCGAGACTACCTCCTAGCTCTAGCGAGTGAGCTCAGCCAAGAGGATGACAACGATATGTGAGTTTCTTTTTTGCGCTTCCGAACGCCCCTTTCTTTGTAGTTCAGTTGAAGAACGTCGTCGGAGGAAAATATGGGGGGGGCGAGTAAACTTGAAGGAGGTCATCTGTTTCGTCGTCCTTCCGGCTGTGTTGTGTAAGCTCTAATCCAGGTTCTAAGCTGAGCTAAGGGAGGAATGCATCTTGCAGATACCGTGAAGCTTCCACTCCACCCCTTGGTTTGCATTTATGAATCATTCTTACACCATGAGGAAAGGTTTCTTATATTCATGCCATTTTTAGATAATTTTGTTGAAATTTTGCCATTTTTTCCTGTTTATAACAAAATTGTTGTTTTTTCATACTTTTAAGAGTATTTTTGCAAACTTATTCATTTTCCAAACAATGACGCTTATGGATAGACTTTCAAGCCAAAAATTCTATAACACAAAAAAGACGACCTTTTCCGGAAATTTCACCATAAACGAACACCGCCCTAATCGAGAGTCCTAAAATCGACCACAGTTGGTGTTGATCATCGAGTTTTCACATTGCATGACTGGGAAGCATCACCCAAGTTTTGTGTGGTGCAAATGTTTCCTCCCCCCGGTTGTCATCCGCTTTGCTGGCTTCTGGCTTTCATCCCCCCTTTCCACCCCGATTTTTCCGGCAACCCAGAAGGAAAACTTCAAATGATATTTATTACATTCCCACTTGATTCATTCCCCGCTTTACCTCCCTCGGCTGCCTCCAGTATCATCATTTGCTTCATATTTTCATTGTGATTATAATATGTACAGCATAGATAGACACTCGGCAACGTATCAGCAAAATGTGAACTTGCCACCCAAGACGCGACGACAAAAACGCCCTTCCAATTCCAAGTCCTGCATCGCGAAAAAGGGAACGACCCGGTTAGGTTCGGAAAGTTTCCGTTCAGGAAAAAAATTCAATGAAAATGGAATGAATTTTCTATCCATCCCTATTCATCCAACAACCAGGCGGAAATATAGGGAAAAAAAAACAGAAAGAAAATGCTGCCAAAATCTTCAAGGGTTGCCCAACGTTTCTGAAGACGTCGCATCGAGCTTCTTCTTCCTTTAGTCATCGTCCTTCCGAGGAGTGGCAGCTCCCCAAATAAAAATGATAAAGTGTTTATTGTTCGAGTGTTGTATTGGAAGCAGTCATGAATTTCGACTTTCACTTCTGCTTGCTGCTGCCGGCAAACGAAAGTACGAACGTAGGTCATGAAAAGATACTTTCAATCATTTTCGTGGCTAGTTTTCCTCCCCCTTCGAGGAAAATCCTAGTTTATTATCCTTCCATTGACGTTATTTTTGTTGTTGCTGTCGTCGTCGTCGTCGTCAATTCATTCCCGATTGAAGCAATAATTTTTCGATTTCTGTTACGCCCACCGGCAGCCGGGGGCTAGCTGTGGAATTCGTATGATGGTCGTAAAACTGGGAGCCAGAGAGAGAGAAAAAAAAGCAAAATTAAATCCCGGTAAGTCTACGCGCGCCCAAGAATATAATTTCGGGAATTGCAATTCTTCCCCGGCGATTGATGCCTGGTTTCCGGTGCTTCGTTAGATTTGGTTGGAACTGCAGAGGCGTAATTTGTAGGTTCAACATTGTAAACTGACGTCAGTTGAGCAAGGTGAAACGGAAATTTCAAATGAGACATCAGGAAAAAAAACACGAGTTGGACGTCAGAACAAGGTTGACGAAATCACAGAAAAGTCTTTAATTTCACAAAATTTTGATGAAATTTTCATCTCAGAATCTGTTATTTTTTTAATTTTAAAATTTTAGAATTTATCTAAAAAATCATGAATTGTAGGATATCTAATTTTGAATTAAAAAAAAAATATGATTAGAAATGCTAATTTTTTTTTTTATAAAAATTTGAAAAAGACCCAATTTGAAATGGCCTGTTAATGAAATTCATGAACATAGCTGACAGAAAACAATAACAGAGTTTTTGGAAAAAATCACAGAAACTCAGATTTTTTTTTTCAAAAAACACAGATTCCTAAATTTCTGAAAGGATTTTTAAATTTCCAGCTGTTTAATTTTTCAATTTCTCAACTTTTTTTTTTTTTCAATAACCCATTTGTAAGTTTTTTGTTTTTATTACCTTAAAAGCAAAAAAACTCTCTCGCTCTCTAAATGTCTCACTTTTCTATTTTCTCATTTCCTCAGTTATTTTTTTCCTCGCTTTTGTCTTTCCTCGTTTTCTTTTTTTCACATTTTCTCTTTTCCTCATTTTTTCATTTTCTCACTGTATCACATTTTCATTATCTTACATTTCACTATAACATTCTCTCTATTTCTCACATTTTTTTCTTATCATCAAATCTCTCAGTTTTTAACTTTTCTCTTAAAAATTTTCCTCTTTCACACAATTCCACTCCTTCATTATTTTCCTTTATTTTTCTGATTTAAATTTACTCACTTTAGCACTTTGGCAGTTAGTGAGAAACTATCTAATTTTTTCACATCTAAACTATTAATTTTTTTTTGAAGAAATAAGAAAGTGAAAAGTAAACTCACAAAAATGGCTTTGGTTAGAAAGTGAGAAAATATAAGAGTGAGAAAGCAGAAAATGGAAAATTGTGGAAGAGAATAAGAGATAGTGAGAAATTAGAATGTGTCATTAAGTCAGAAATTTTCAATGATAGAAAGTCAAAAAGTGAGATTGTCAAAAAGTCAGAAATTCAGGAAGTCAGAAAATTAAAAAAAAAATCAGAAATTCAGAAAGTCAAAAGTAATACAATCAGAAAGTCAGAAAGTCAGAAAGTCAGAAAGTTAGAAAGTCACAAAGTCAGAAAGTCAGAAAGCCAGAAAGTCAGAGTGTCAGAAAGTCAGCAAATCCGAAAGTCAAAAAGTAAAAAAGTCAGAAAGTCAGGAAGTCAGACAGTCAGAAAGTTAGAAAGTCAGAAAGTCAGAAAGTCCAAAAGTCAGAAAGTCAGAAAGTCAGAAAGTCAGAAAGTCAGAAAGTCAGAAAGTCAGAAAGTCAGAAAGTCAGAAAGTCAGAAAGTCAGAAAGTCAGAAAGTCAGAAAGTCAGAAAGTCAGAAAATCAGAAAGTCAGAAAGTCAGAAAGTCTGTAAGTCAGAAAGTCAGAAAGTCTCGAAGTCAGAAAGTCAGAAAGTAGGAAAGACAGTAAGCCAGAAATCCTGAAAATCAGCAAGTCAGAAAGTCAGAAAGTCTAAAACTCAGAAAGTCAGAAAATTAGAAAGTCAGAGAATGAAAAGACAGAAAGTCAGATAGTCAGAAATTCAGAAAGTCAGAAAGTCAGAAAGTCAGAAAGTCAGAAAGTCAGAAAGTCAGAAAGTCAGAAAATCAGAAAGTCAGAAAGTCAGAAAGTCAGAAAGTCAGAAAGTCACAAAGTCAGAAAGTCAGAAAGTCAGAAAGTCAGAAAGTCAGAAAATCAGAAAGTCAGAAAGTCAGAAAGTCAGAAAGTCAGAAAGTCAGAAAGCCAGAAAGTCAGAAAGTCAGAACTCAAATTGTCAGAAAGTCAGAAAGTCAGAAAATCAGAAAGTTAAAAAGTCAGAAAGTCAGAAAGTTAGAAAGTCAGAAAGTCAGGAAGTCAGAACGTCAGAAAGTCAGAACGTCAGAAAATCAGAAAGTCAGAAAATCAGAAAGTCAAAAAGTCAGAAAGTCAGAAAGTAAGAAAGTCAGAAAGTCAAAAAGTCAGAAAGTCTGAATCTCAGGAAATCAGAAAGTCAGAAAGTCAGAAAGTCAGAAAGTTAGAAAGTCAGAAAGTCAGAAAGTCAGAAAGTCAGAAAGTCAGAAAGTCAGAAAGTCAGAAAGTCAGAAAGTCAGAAAGTCAGAACGTCAGAAAGTCAGAAAGTCAGAAAATCAGAAAGTCAGAAAATCAGGAAGTCAAAAAGTCAGAAAGTCAGAAAGTAAGAAAGTCAGAAAGTCAGAAAATAAAAGACAAAAAGTCAGAAAGTCTGAATGCCAGAAAGTCAGAAGACAAAAAGGCAGACAGTCAGTAAGTTATAAAAAGTAAAAAAGTCCGAAAGTAAAAAAGTCAGAAAGTCAGATAGTCAGGAAGTCGAAAAGTGAGAAAGTTAGAAAGTCAGAATATCAGAAAGTCAGAAATTCAGAATGTCAGAAAGCAAGAAAGTCAAAAAGTCAGAAAGTCAGAAAGTCAGAAAGTCAGAAAGTCAGAAAGTCAGAAAGTCAGAAAGTCAGAAAGTCAGAAAATCAGAAAGTCAGAAAGTCAGAAAATCAGAAAGTCAGAATGTCAGAAAATAGAAAGTCAGAAAGTCAGAAATTCAGAAAATCAGAAAGTCAGAAAATTAGAAAGTCAGAAAATCAGAAGGACAGAAAGTCAGAAAATCTGATAGTCAAAAAGTCAGATAGTCAGAAAGTCAGAAAGTCAGACAGTAAGAAAGTCAGTATGTCAGGAAGTCAGAAAGACAGTAATTTGGAAAGTAAGAAAGTCAGAATGTCAGTTAGAAAGTCAGAAGTCAGAAGGACAGAAATTCGGAAAGTCAGTAAGTCAGATAGTCTGGAAGTCAGAAATTCAAAATGTTGGAATGTTAGAAAGTCGGGAAGTAAGAAAGCCCAAAAATTTGAAAATCTGAAAATCAAAATTTCAAAAAGTCAGGAAGTCAGGATGTCAGAAAGTTAGAAAGTCAGAAAATTAGAAAGACAGAAAGTCAGAAAGTCAAAAAGTCAGAAAAGCAGAAAGTCAGAATGTCAGAATGTCAGAATGTCAGAAAGTCAGAAAGTCGGAAAGCCATTAAGTCAGAAAGACAGAAAGTAAGCAAATTAGAAAGTCAGAACCTCAGAAAGTCATAAAGCCAGAAAGTCATAAAGTCGGAAAGTCAGAAAGTCAGATAGTAAGAAATCCAGGAAGTCAGAAAATCAGAAAGTCATAAAGTCAGAAAGTCAGAAAGTCAGAAAATCAGAAAGTCAGAAAGTCAGAAAGTCAGAAAGTCAGAAAGTCAGAAAGTCAGAAAGTCAGAAAGTCAGAAATTCAGAAAGTCAGAAAGTCAGAAAGTCAGAATGTCAGAAAGTCAGAAAGTCAGAAAGTCAGAAAGTCAGAAAGTTAGAAAGTCAGAAAGTCAGAAAGTCAGTAAGTCAGAAAGTCAGAAAGTCAGAAAGTCAGAAAGTCAGAAAGTCAGAAAGTCAGAAAGTCAGAAAGTCAGAAAGTCAGAAATTCAGAAAGTCAGAAAGTCAGAAAATCAGAAAGTCAGAAAGTCAGAAAGTCAGAAAGTCAGAAAGTTAAAAAGTCAGAAAGTCAGAAAGTCAGAAAGTCAGAAAGTCAGAAAGTCAGAAAGTCAGAAAGTCAGAAAGTCAGAAAGTCAGAAAGTCAGAAAGTAAGAAAGTCAAAAAGTCAAAAAGTCAGAAAGTCAGAAAGTCAGAAAGTCAAAAAGTCAGAAAGTCAGAAAGTCAAAGGGTCAGAAAGTCAAAAAGTCAGAAAATCAGAAAAACAGAAATTCAGAAAGTCAGAAAGTCAGAAAGTCAGAAAGTCAGATAGTCAGAAAGTCAAAAAGTCACAAAGTCAAAAAGTCAGAAAGTCGGAAAGTCAGAAAGTCAGAAAGCTAGAGAGTCACAATGTCAGAAAGCCAGAAAGTCAGAAAGTCAGAAAATCAGAAAGTCAGAAAGTCAGAAAGTCAGAAAGTCAGAAAGTTAAAAAGTCAGAAAGTCAGAAAGTCAGAAAGTCAGAAAGTCAGAAAGTGAGAAAGTCAGAAAGTCAGAAAGTCAGAAAGTCAGAAAGTCGGAAAGTCAGATAGTCAAAAAGTCAGAAAGTCAGAAAGTCAGAAAGTCAGAAAGTCAGAGGGTCAGAAAGTCAAAATGTCAGAAAATCAGAAAAACAGAAATTCAGAAAGTCAGAAAGTCAGAAAGTCAGACAGTCAGAAAGTCAAAAAGTCAGAAAGTAAGAAAGTCAAAAAGTCAGAAAGTCGGAAAGTCACAATGTCAGAAAGCCAGAAAGTCAGAAAGTCAGAAAGTCAGAAAGTCAGAAAGTCAGGAAGTCAGAAAGTCAGAAAGTCAGAAAGTCAGAAAGTCAGAAAGTCAGAGGGTCAGAAAGTCAGAAATTCAGAAAGTCAGAAAGTCAGAAAGTCAGAAAGTCAGAAAGTCAGAAAGTCAGAAAGTCAGAAAGTCAGAAATTCAGAAAGTCAGAAAGTCAGAAAGTCAGAAAGTCAGAAAGTCAGGAAGTCAGAAAGTCAGAAAGTCAGAAAGTCAGAAAGTCAGAAAGTCAGAGGGTCAGAAAGTCAAAAAGTCAGAAAATCAGAAAAACAGAAATTCAGAAAGTCAGAAAGTCAGAAAGTCAGAAAGTCAGAAAGTCAGAAAGTCAGAAAGTCAGAAAGTCAAAAAGTCAGAAAGTCGGAAAGTCAGAAAGTCAGAAAGCTAGAGAGTCACAATGTCAGAAAGTCAGAAAGTCAGAAAGTCAGAAAGTCAGAAAGTTAGAAAGTCAGAAAGTCAGAAAGTCAGAAAGTCAGAAAGTCAGAAAGTCAGAAAGTCAGAAAGTCAGAAAGTCAGAAAGTCAGAAAGTCAGAAAGTCAGAAAGTCAGAAAGTCAGAAAGTCAGAAAGTCAGAAAGTCAGAAAGTCAGAAAGTCAGAAAGTCAGAAAGTCAGAAAGTCAGAAAATCAGAAAGTCAGAAAGTCAGAAAGTCAGAAAGTCAGAAAATCAGAAAGTCAGAAAGTCAGAAAGTCAGAAAGTCAGAAAGTCAGAAAGTCAGAAAGTCAGAAAGTCAGAAAGTCAGAAAGTCAGATAGTCAGATAGTCAGAAAGTCAGTATTTTAGAAAGTAAGAAAGTCAGAAAGTCAGAAAGTCAGAAAGTCAGAAAGTCAGAAAGTCAGAAAGTCAGAAAGTCAGAAAGTCAGAAAGTGAGTAAGTCAAAAAGTCAGTAAGTCAGAAAGTCAGAAAATCAAAAAGTCGGAAAGTTAGAAAGTCAGAAAATCAGACATTATGAAAGTCAGAAAGTCAGAAAGTAAGAAAGTCAGACAGTCAAAAAGTCAGAATGTTGGAAGGTCAGAAAGTCAGAAAGTCAGAAAGTTTTGAAGTCAAAAAATCAAAAAGTCAAAATGTCAGAAAGTCAGAAAGTTTTAAAGTCAGAAAGTCGGAAAGCCAGAGTTTCAGATAATCGAAAGCCTTTAAAAGTTTTTAATTCTGAATTTAAAAAAAAAATCTTAAACGGTTAAATAAATGTCCTAAGGACATCCAGAAGCGTATCCAAAAATAAAGTAGAAAATTTTCGAAACCAGACGTTCAGATCCTGGGGAAGAAAGCTGATTCCATTGGGATGTTACCAATTTTCCGCTATCCCAGCCCGCTTCATCTTAGGGAAGCCCGTTCGAAAATCGGGTCAAATTAAATTATCCATACACATTTTTCAGCAGTTCGCCCCGCGGGTTCGTCTTCTGTTAGTCGGCTTAAGGCTTCTCGTTTCATTCTTCCGTTTTCCCAGTTTTATTCTCTCTTTCCGTTTTAACTTTGAAGCTTTATGTGTGAGCCCGGTCCCGGTTCTGTGGAAAATTTTTATTCCATTTTTATTGCCAATTTTATTTTACTTTCAAATGAAAATTCGAATTTACCCTTGGCGGGTGCGTAAAAGGAAGAAGAAAAAACGGTTGAGTGTTTTTCATCGCCGCCGTTTGGTTTGGTGCGAAATGGAAATGTGGTTCTGCAAAGATTGGCGGAAGACGAGCTAGAGGTAACCATGTTAGGATAAAAGGAAGCCTGTGAGCAATTTTCACGATCGATTGCCGAATCTCACCATAAGCTTTCGGGCAGGAAGTCCAGCCTTTTCGTTCATTTTTTTTTTTTTGAAGCAATGAACTACCCCGGAAAAAATTAACAGGCCATAAAACGCGGAGGGCCATAAGTTAGTTTAGAGCGGCTGTTTTTTTTTATCTCGCGATTGTTTATTTATTTATTTGGGCTGATCTTCTCCTCCAGCGTGGAAGGGGATGGGTGATGAAGCTCACAATTCAGCAATAACTTTTGACTGCGCGATGCGAAAAAGTTCAATTCAATTACCCTCAAGCGGGGCGCGAAGCGCGATACGCAAAAGGAGCGCGCCTCACAGCCTTGAAGAACGCAAGTCATCTTAACTCGCAACGTCGGGACACGGGAACAACGTAGAAAACCGTTCGTCATCCGGATCGACTTTCTTTCTTTCTTCTGCATCTGACGACGTTGTCGTGGCGGAGCATCTTGAAGGCCCTTTGCCTTGCCTTTGCTTGCTCTTGAGGGTGGGGAGGCACCCGACTGATGAAGGGTCTTCGTCTGATGAGCGAGCGAAATGCAAACAAGCCAACTTTCTGCGAAGATTGATGATGATTGTTGGGATTTTCCGGCTGCGCGTTCTGTCCTGTCTTGCCTTTCGCGAGCCGCGCCGTCCGAGTTCCGGTTGATGGAGGACGACTGATGATGCCGGGGTTTTTTTTCCTTCGTTTGCTGCTACTTTGTTCTGTTTTTGTTTAAAGCGGGGGGCAGCAAGTCCGATTAATTGGGTGCTAATAAATATGTTCTTCATCAGGAAGTTTTTGACTTACCGGTGTTAAATTTGGAGGTGTTTCAAGAAAGTTCACTTCTATTGGGGACATTGTACAAGGAGTTTATTTGAATTTCAAGGTACGTTTTGGAATGCACGCTGTAGCTACGAGTGATTTCCATAAATACATGGTGATTTCAGACGGCCATAGTTTTCATAAGAAAGAAGAGAAGTAGGACAATTCTTATGTTGGAAAACATCGAGTTTCTGTGTTGTCTTCTGAACTGGATTATCCATCCATCATATTTGCAACACTTCAAGAATGATTTCCAATCTGTTCAACTGGCAACAATTCAAGTGAACACTACGAATTCTCTCTTCGTCGATTTTTGAAAAAATTGCGAATTGACATACTCGCTCACCGACGACTCTCTGTTGTTGTTTACATCTGCCATCCAGATCATTGGTCCAGATCAATCGCTGCGGAGTAAACATCGTCGTAATTCGTTCGTTGCAAGTGAGTTTCGATCAGGCACACGAAGCCCAAGGTAGTATTAGTGGGACGAACCAATTCAGGGCAGTAGTAGAAACACTCGGCTGTTATGGTTTGAAGTCAAATTTCCATCTTGTAAAAAACACTCATGGGGCTTGCAGTACGCATCAGCCATTCGGAAAGTATTCATTTGATGAGATCCTGACTTCTATAACTAAAACTTTGTAGAGTGCGTTCGACTCCACGGTTTGAAGCTACAAAGATAAGGCATCAGATTCTGCGTAGCGGATGCCATGGGTACGTCGCATTCGTGCGAGAAAATACCTTCCTCGTAGCGGACCTCATAGGAAGGGGGTAACCCACTGTCGGGGGATACCCACGGGCAGAGAGGTTCTCGATGCCGGGTGAGCCTCCCGAGTCGGGGTAGGATATCGTCACTGTATGAAAACATCCGAGTCGTAGAGTTCAAAGTCCCAAATGTGTGCCGTTACTGGTGAGAGTCTAGGACTAGTTCTTCTCGATCTTGCGGCAGAAAGCCGTGGGCCAAAAACTCTAGGGTTGCCAGCCAAAAGAATACAAAAAGACCGGACAACGGTCAGAGTAGACTGACCCCATCGACCCCATCGGAAGGCTGTCAAGTAGAGTGAGTCCAACCCCACGGTTTGAAGCTACAAAGATAAGGCAACATCTTCTGCGTAGTGGATGACGTGGCTACGTCGCCTTTGTGCGTAGGATGCTCCACCTTCAGAGAGAATTTAAATAGTGTGGTTCCCAACGATCGAGGCTGCGAGGATAAGACTTCACCTTCTTCGCAGTGGAAATTGTTTGGAAAGGGTTATCCCGCGGTCGGGGAATACCCATGAGAAGAGTGGCGCTCGACGCCGGGCGAGCCATTTGAGTCGGAGTAGTATGACGTCTTCGTCGGGAACCATCCGAGAAGTTGCGTGAAGTCCCTGTTGCGTGCGCTGTGACAGGCGCGACCTGCTCTTGATCGGCAAACGACGGGCATAAAGGTGGCAAACTTCGAATCCTGTAAATAAGAGGTCAGGTCTTCAGTCGTTAGAGGAGAGGTCCGACCTCGAGTTTTTAGGAGCAGAGGGTTGTGTGGCCAACCCCGAATCTTTACGATAAGAGGTCGGGTTTCGAGTCGCAAGAGGAGAGACCAGGTCTTTAATCAACAAAAGGAGGGATACAAGGGATTACATCGAGTCATTAAGAGGAGAGGTCAGATCTCTGGTCGCTAGAGGATAGATCGGTCCTTGAGTCACGTTGAGTACGTATACCTTGAGTCGATGCGAGGAGGGGTCGGATCTCGAGTCCTAAGAGGAGAAATCAGGCCTCGAGTCGCCAAAAAGAGAGGTTAATGTTGGAACCTCGAGTCATTGCGAGGAGATGTTGGTTTTCTAGTCGTTTGAAGGAGAGCTCAGTCTTAAAAGGGTATCCAAGATGAAATTGCCACACACAAAACTGATTTGCAAAATTCTAGCTTTCATCCGATTGCCATCAAATTTTCAGGGATTGAAAAAAAACTATTAAACTTCATTTTACCATTTTACTTGTATTTTTTTTACAGTCCATACCAAAAAGCCCGCATCTTGACCTTAACCTCGGCCATAAGATTGTACACAACCTGTGAATCAACTGTTTTTTGCATGTAAACCCATACTTTTTTTTTAGTTCCTCGACTGTCTTCACTACCTTAGATCGTTTAAGAAGGTGCTGCTTCATAACCGTACTTCTCGATGGGGCGGAGCTCCGCAGTGTTAGGAGGATTGAACATTTCCACTCCAGCACGTCTTTGGAGTAATGGCATGCGGCCAAATCTGACCAGAAGATTGTTGGGACGTTGTGGGCCTTCAGGAGACGAAGCAGCCGCTTCTGAACGCACTCTTTCATGTACACCTGTCCGTTCATTATGTCCTGCGTCACGAAAGGTGCACTCCGGTTTCCGCAACAGTAGATGGCTTGCCAAACCAAGAATTTATTCGCAAATTTGGACATCTTCTGAGTGAGGACATGGCTGAACGTATCCTTAGCCGTCAAAAACAGATTGCAGGGATCTGTTTGAAGTCGGCCTTCACATATGTTTCGTCGTCTATGATGCAGTATTCAAATTTCGTCAACATGTTGAGGTACAACTTTCTGGCACGGGTTTTGGCAAACTTGTTCTGCTTCTCGTCGTGATTAGGGGCCTTTGTACCGTGAACATTCGAAGCCCAGCCTTAGTTTTGCCCTTCTGGACAAAACTTCGGCTCAGGTGCAGCTTCTTAGCCACATCCTGAACGGAGGCGTTCGGGTATCGGTTGAAGGTCTCAACTATGCGGTTGTGATTTTTGGTTTTGTTCGGAATACTTTTTCCTTCACTTCTGGGCTTCCGATCAGTGATCAATCGTTCATCGAACCGCTTAATCACTCACGAAACCCAAAGTTTCAGCGATGAAACGATGCGAGAGATCCTTGTTCTCGTGATGAATGCGCAAGATTTGATCACGCACGACCTGTTTTTTTGACTCCATTTCCGCGAGTTTTGATCATAGGTCTTTAATCAATGCACTATGAACTAAATTCTCCCAAATTTTCATTTAATTCTACCCAACGGTTAAAAAGAAGAGTAATCGCATAATGTGGCAATTTAATCGTGGGGAAGTAGGAGGTATACAAGGAGTATATTGCCAGTATTCTCATCATACTCATGGACCCAGAGTAGCAAAATGGGGGGACGCGGTTTCTCGTCGTGCCATGGAATCCGTAATCCGGGATTAACCGCCTGTGAATACCAACTACAAAAACCTCACAACCTGGGTTGAAATAATTCATCGCCATGAGGCGTGAAGCTGTGACTGTGGAGACTTTTGGTCCGACAAAATCATTTGACTGTTCCTCAAATGGGTGTGACGGATTCTTATTCCTCCAGTCGTGTGATACTAAAAGAACTTCAAAGTCAAGTACTAGTACTAGTCATTACTTTAATGATTCCGAGAGAAAGTATCTATTTGAAAACTCTCCAACAATGATCCACAATGTCTCAGACTCTCTCCGACCTTTTGGTTCAGAAGATGTTCCGAAGTTCTGCTTCTCTCTCTCTCAAACGAGAGATAAACAAGATAAATCATAATCTCCCTACGGCTTCTGTTGACAAGAAAAGAATCCCAGCAAACATAAAATCGTATCAGTACTTAAGTCGTTTAAATGATGTTGCAAATCGCAATTTCAATTGCATAGTGAAAAGATCGCATAAAATGTCGTCTGAAGTCAGTTTAAATCGGATATGATAGAAAGTCCGCCTTGACGGTAACTTTTGAAATGATTTTGCTCCCGCGCGGGCTTCAAGTGAGAAAATCATCGTCATGTTCTCTCTGCAACCAGCAGTGCATCCAGATGGCTAAAAATCAGAAGTGAATTGAATAATATTGTCCATTGAGAGAACTAGAAAATATTGTCGCTGGCAAAGATTTGACAGCTACGAGAGCAAAATCTTGCGCTCTCTTACATTCTGCCGAATGTTTGTTGGGTAGCTCTGTTAACAAATGCTCAAATGTGCAATTTTCTACAGAAATTAAAATGCTACACTTGGACTTCCTGTTTATAAATAAACCATTTCTTGGTTGAATAGTTGACAAATTTCAACAAGTTCCAACTGATGTCCATCAAGTTCAGTTGGTCACGCCTACCCAATAATTTATTCGATTAATACTTTCCAGACCATCTCTCAACCTCTACCCTCCAGCTAGAGTGACCTGTCAGCCAAAACACTCTGGAACATCAATGTTTCATCGCATGACATAACACCTCATCGTCTCGAAGCCGAGAGCCAAGGCCGAAAACAATGCAAAACTGTGATAAAAATCTACCAGCTTGGTGCAGATCTAGATGTTATTTCACCACCTGCCTACCCTCTTTCCTATCCCCTTTCCACACCTACACCTGACGACGACCATCTTCGGCAATTGACTTATTTACTTCATCAAGTGTGAACCGAACCCGAAAATACAACAAAACCCAACCATTTTTTTCCACCACGCCACGGTAAATTGCCATTCATCATTCGGCAGCCAGGGCCCGACATTTTTGGTATCCCTCAACCAGATACCTACAGCCGGTGTGCGGAAGAATGAAAGCAGACAACAACCAAAACAAAAAAAAACAGCAACTCGGTGGCCACAGAACAGATTCCATCATCGTGGAACTGTTCCGGTGGAAATTTTCCAACACATCCTAGAGCGGAGTTGGAGTCAGTCAAGATTTGAACCTGACGATACGGAAAAATATGAACCGAGCGCTCTCGGACAAGTTCAAAGAGAATCGGGAAGAGTCGAGGGGTCGTCGTCGAAAGGAAAGTCAAATTGATAAAGATCTAAACGTCGTCGCAAATTAAATTACAGCGCTCTGTTCTGGCTCTGTCTCTGTGAATGTTTCGGCCTCGCTTCGAGGTCCACGCTCCTAGGCGTTCTGGCATTCTGGCGCTCGGTTGTTGTTGTTTGTGTCCATCGTCCATGTAATATCCCTTCAGGTTCAGACTAGAATGTCCCCAAAGTATGGTGAACCCGATTGAATTAGGTGTTCTGGCTTAGGAAGGAAAAGCGCGGCTTACACTCGGCCGACTATCCAAAGCAAAATCAACCCGGTGTTGTGGCATGGCGATGTCAGAGCTTCGGTACAAATTATGGGCAACACGGGTCCCCGGGTGTAACGAATGGTGGCAATAAATCGAATCGAATTAGATGACATGCCTGCCGTCGCGACCCGTCCAGGCTTCTTTCATTCATTCCAGGTCCAGGATAAGAGGTGCTTTGGTGCTGCCATGTCGCTCCGATGAAGTTAATCCGAAAAATTGAAATCAACGCTGCTGAGCCCCTGGCTCAGCTTTGGGGTAGCGTGGGGTTGTCGAGGGATTTGATCTAGATTTGACGCGGAATATCCGCAGCAGATTTATAGGAAACAGTCGATGGATAGCTGACAGAATATTTACGGAAGAGGAAATTTTCGAGGACCGAATAACATGAAATGTTGAGGAACGTTGAGGTTTACAGTATATGTCAATTCACGTGAACACACAATAAAGACAATTAAGATCCCGTTGTTTGGTCTCAAAATTGTCTTAAAAAATGCTTAGACGTAATGGTCAGCTGCTTCGGGCTGCTGGTTTTTTTTTGTTTATTTGTGACACTTTACCAACGTTTTGGCATTCGTGTCAATCGAGCTGTTGGTGTTTTTCCAAGGGCGACCGTCAAATATTGTTACGTTTCAATTTTTGATCAGCAGTCTTCTCGAATGGTCATTAGGGGGTCCCAAAATTTTATTATATCTTAGAATCTGGGAGTTCAACTTTTAAATGGTAGATTAAGGTGTGGAGAACAAACGCGATCTTTGAACAAAGTTCACTTATCAAAGAAACCCTAATGGTTAATTGGGGGTTATCTTTTATATTAAATTCATGACTCGTTTGTCAACACGATGAATTTAGTGTTTGTTCGCTCTGGGAGGAACGAATAACGAAGGTTCATCGGATTATAAATTCTTCAAGCTGTTACGTTTAGCGGTGCTCAAAACTTCATGAAAGATACACGGAAAATTTCCGAGGCCAGATTTCATCATCATTTTGCTCAAATTTTTCCATCTACAAAATCAGCAATCACTTTAGCAACTTTTTCCAGCAAACATTTTAGTAAACAAGGGAAAAATGGAAGAAAAAAACTAGAGAAATTTGAGCACAAATCAGTTAAAAAGTTGAAATACCTGAAGAAATTCATGTGTCCGTTTTACCCCACCTTTAGGAGTAAGTTTTACCCGCTTTTGCAACATTTTTCGTCTGTCGCTCAAGTCCTTCAACCGGAATTCGAAGTTAAAGAGAAGCTTATCCGACTTTTTCCTACATTCTTTCACGTTCTTCTTTTATGCTACTTTATTTTGGCTTAACATTATTACGCGACACTCGCTTTGATTTTGATCATTTTCTTCCGGATTTTTACCGCTTATTGCCGGATGTTTTTTTAGTGGCCAACAGGAATTTGCAAAGTTCCACTATACCAGGACTTCAAAACCTCTCCGTGCCTTCCT